>NC_056746.1:520395684-520455684 GCF_019279795.1 Protopterus annectens | reverse complement strand
AATGCTACTAAAAGTAAAAAGAAAGCACTTTCCTGAATTTTTGGGAATGAATAAAAACAAGCAGGTATTGGCTGAGATTCTTTGTAACTAATATATATATATATATATATATATATATATATATATATATATATATATATATATATATATATATATACAGTAGTAAAACCAGTGGCCATGTGGATATATATGTCTCCTGTTGTCAGTTACACGTTTTATCAACCTTTGATAAATTGGCAAAAATTGTCAAGTCCTGCTAAAGTAAGTCTAATTTTAGCTGGCTGTTGCAGTTTAGCATAGATTTTTCTTTTGCTGTGGATGTAGCACCATAGAGTAAGTTTATACAACTATTGTGGGTGTGGTTGTGGATATGGGGTGGCCTTGGGGGTGGATACCCTGTTGTACAAGTTGACTGAGATCCTGGTCATAATTATTAAAGTGACTAAGTGTTGATCTACTTTTTCTTCTATTTTTATTTTTTTTATCTAGGAAAGACTGGCTCTTAAGTGTTGTTCTAATTGTGTGAGATAGAAGGTGGATCCAAATTTGTTCTGTTTTTTTTTTTGATAAAGGTGAGATTGGTCGGTTGTTGATGTGTGATGGTCAGAAAGACATACACAATTGGCTTTGTGCCTATTATCAATTTTTGTTTTCTGTGGTGTAGTTCACATATATATGTGTGTGTATGTATGGGTCTACTTTCATTAAGTGAATTTACACTTACCCGAATTTTAAAACCACGAGACGACTTCACCGAAACCTTACTATTGCAAATCAACAGATCACGGGTATTTTTTCTAAGGGAAACAAACCACTTGGCCACCAGGATTAACTTTGTCCTTTTCCTCAGTGTAGTGCAATCTCAGAGCTGGTATAGTTAGTTAGGGGGGTTAGTTTAATATGTGTCCTTTTTTTTTTGTTTTTCCCTGATGGCCAAGTGGTTTGTTTCCCTTAGAAAAAAATTCAGTGATCCATTGATTCGCAATAGTACGGTTTTGGTGAAGTCGTTTCACTTTTTAGTGGTTCAGGTAAGTGTAAATGTGATTACTGAAAGCAGACCCATATATCTATTTATATATATATATATATATATATATATATATATATATACACATACATACACACACACACACACAGATATGTATAAATATATATATATATATATATATATATATATATATATATATATATATATATATATATACACGTGTGTTTGTGTGGTGTGATCATGTAGTTTTGCCACCTCCAGTTTTAAATGCATTTTGCTATTGCTGTCATCATGGTGGTTTGTGGAAAAGTTAGATGTGAATTATGTATTTTATGGAGGTGGATTGTAGTTTAGGTGGTTTAGGTGTCAGAGAACAGGTAATACCAGCATTTGATATGTTGTTTTATCTGTGTGTCTGTAGTAGTTCAAGTTTTTATTGATTTCTGCAACAGAATGCTGCAAACAGGAGCAAGAACACGTTTCATCTTGTTACTCTTTGTCCTTCCACTGAGGCTGTGTGCCTCTGGGGTCACAATATTTAAGAGGATCTGGGGCATGCAAGGAAGCTTGATCCCCAGCAAAATACTTTATTATTGGTAGATTCTTCAAATATATTAAATTTTTTCAGTGTTACTGAGTATTATTGCTATGTTGATTTATTTATAATGGTTTTAATGGTGTTGGCTTTACTTTGGTACTCTGTAGCCTTGTGTGTGTGTGTGTGTGTGTGTGTGTGTGTGTGTGTGTGTGTGTGTGTGTGTGTGTGTGTGTGTGTGTGTGTTTAAAGAAGGTATAGGGAACAACTTGTGGTGAGTGATTAGGTTTATACACACATGACAGGTGTCATTATGTAAAAAAAATAGACACCCTAAAATATTATCTGATTCTGACCATAACATGGTTTATTGCTTTGTGTTACCATTGAATTCTGAATTTCATATAATCAGATTCGATATTGCACTAGGAAGTAAGTATGTACACTCAGTGAACTCAGACATTCGCAGTGTTCATTATTTACTTATTGTGAAACACAACTTTGCAACCCAGTGCCTCTGGTCAAATGAGACTAGTATGCAAGGAAGAATATGCAGGAAGATGTTATGAACAGAAAACAAAACACTTCACTTTACATGTACCACTGTACCAGTTTACTTAGGCAACTGTCAGTGCATGCCATCTTTGGAGTGTAAGGAAGATTCTTACCATTTTGACTGCATTCTCAGCAGCTTCTTGTAGTCCGTAAAGTTTTGCTGCCACCAGATAAACCCCAGGCGTCCACACAGCACAGGCCTCATGCACCCAGCACTCTTTGGTATCGAGTTCACTCTGCTGCTGTGTTACACTTGCCTCATTACACTGATGCCTTTTAACTTTTTCAGGCACAGCATCCTCCACTTTCTTGTCACAGCAAGAGCAGTTCTGCTGCTTCCTAAACACTCTAGAACTGGATCTGACAACACTTGGTTTTGCTGATTCTATTGTCCTGCCTGCTTTTGGCTTCTCTCTGCTAATCACTTCAGATTTGCAGTTATTATCTGTATCTATTGCCATTGATCCAGCTTGCAATGATTTCAGTCTCTCACTTTGGCTGTCTGACTTTATTTTGCTTTTAACAGCTGAGTTCTTCCTTGGAATGAAATTTTCTGGATAATACGGTCCACAGAGATCACCAAGTTCCTTATAATTTGCTGGTTTTCTGCAGAGACAGCAAAGTAAAGAACTTGAGTTTAGCCTCCTTGATAGCAAGGGACCAAGCTGTGCAACAGAGGATGTTGGCATTACTTTACTTCCTGAGGTAGTTGCCTTTGCTACTAAGGACCGTTTCTGTTGCCTGTGCACTTTAATTTCTTCCTGGGGTCTGTTAATAACAGTGCACACTGTCATACGCTTATTTTTCTTTTCCACTCGTATATAGGGAGAAAAAACTTTTTTTTTTCTTTCCAGATTTACTGTTTTATTTGTTACATGACTGAAGTCTTTTACAGGGTCTGCAAACTTAACAACTGGAATATGTTCTCTTTTAGTCTTGTTTTTACATCTAGAAGTAAAGCTTTTAGTTGTGCTTCCAATAAGATGCTTTCTTTTTCTTTTGGAGAAGCCACTAAAATTGTTGAGGCGTATGTGTTTCCTAGTTTGGGGCCGGAAAGGCTGGCTTTCATTACACACTGAAAAAGACACATCTCTTCTAGTCCTTGTTAATTTATTTACCTTTGGCACTTTCGGAATCCTTTCCACAACATTTTTAGTAGCCAGTTTTGAGTCAGGTGATGGACGAGGTGGATGGGTGACGCAATGCTGTAAAGAAGAACTATTAGAATTCTTAAGCTTAGTCATTTTTCTTTTTTTAGTTTTCTTTTTGGGAAGCAACTTCAAACCATTTGCAGCTTTATTGCCTGATGTCAGTGAATTCTTTAACAAACTGTATTTGTTTCTTATCACTGCTTGCTTATTACATTTTAAACCTTTTTGCTTTAAATGTGCCCTTGTTGAAACCTTTTTTGCCTGAGCTGGCCTAAGAAAGTTGCCATTTTGTTTGATAATTTTGTCTTCTGATTTTACTTGTTCTAACAAGGTTTTACTTGGGATTTTGAAGGGAAGTTCCTTTTCAGACAGTGATATGTTTAAGGTACAATTTTCCAGATTACTGTTAAATAAAAACTTTTTTGAATTTGGTGAAGCAATCTTCTGTACAATGGCTTCCAGTTTAAGGCCCCTTCCCTTTCTTGGAGGCAAAACTTTTGTTTTAGCTAAGTGCTCAGAGGATATATCACACTTCAAGCTACTAGCCAGTCCTTTGGAAAAGGTACAGTCAGCAGTAACACTATGGTTAATTTCAGTGAATACCCTTTTTCTTGTGTGTTTTGGATGATCCACCATTTTGTTTGAACTTTGAATCTCTTCTGACTTCTCAACCCTCTTAGCACTATTTTTCAAGGAGCTAATTCTTCTTTTGGCTGGTACAGGAGAACAGGAACTTGCCTTCCTTTTTATGGAGTGCAGTGTTTTTTTAGGAGTTTGGCTAACAAAACCTGATGAAAATTTCTGGCGATTTAAACTGTTTTTAAACTTTGTTTTCTTACATTTTGACTTTGTGATAATCCTAGGGTTTAAGGTTACTTTCACTTCTTGCATCAAAGTGTACTTTTTGGTAGCTTTGCCACTGTTTGCACATTCAGTGGGAGATTTTTCATTCAGTAAGTCACCTTTTATAAGTGTATCTTGCAGTTTAGTTTTGGAGCGCAGTATCATGCTCACTGGTTGTTTATTTAATATGACTTTAGGTTCATAACACTTAGTCATTTGACTTTGAAGATTACCATTTAATGACACATGTAGGAATGTAGGATGTTCCTGTTCACTAGAATTTTGTATATCATTTGAAGCTAATATTTCTCTCTTTAACTTGGAGCTATTTATTTTCTTCATAATATTGTCATCCTTTACTTTTATTACATTTCTCTCATTAGCATCTGTGTGTTGTTTCAGGAGTTCAGTTCTGGCTGTGAATGAACGGGTACACATCCTTGTTAGTGAACGGTCTCCAGGAAGTTTTATTTGTCTAGGGGTATTATTGTGCTCACCTTCTGTTTGTATACTTGAACTTTCTAATTTGTTGAGTGCCTTACGGAAAGTCTGCTTCTGGGAGTGATGTCTGCATTTGTCTTTTACAGACTGACAAGAAACCATTCTGTTTCGAAGAGTTTTACAAATTGGGGATCCCCCTTCAGTTCCAGTTTCACATCTTTCCAGTGAAATCACACTATTTACATCAGCCACTGGTCCTGTTTTAGTCACTACTTCATCATTTGGAAACCACTTCTTGTCCTTCATCTCTCCATCAGGTTTCATGTGAGATAGAGACACCTGAAACCAGCTTTCTACTTTAGATTCTGCTGCAATTGCTGGTCCTAGATGGATAACAGATAGAACAGCTGGACTTACAGCTGTCTCAGAATTGTCCTGTGATTTATTATTTTTAACATCACCTACCAATGGCAGCGAGAGATCTGATTTCAGCATTTCTTTTGTTGTATCTGTGTGCTTTATAGGGTAGGTATCGGGAACCACTGATGCTTTTTCATCACTTTGTTTTTCCATTTCCATGGATACTGTCTTTACCTCTGTAGGACATGTTGTTAAGTCTTCTTTCACAGTAACATCTTTTCCACAAGTCTGTAAGGCTTCTGACAGCCAAGTGTGGTTATCTGCTACCGTACTTCCACTAAATGCTGAACTACTATTGGGACTCAATTTTAGACCCTCTTTGTTGCCTTCCAATGTGGATTTACTTTCAAAGTCCTGATGACTGATAATTTTATCTTCTTTGTACTCTCCAAATTTATTTTTTGATAAAGTGTTTTGGGACTCACTCAAGAGGATGTTAGGCAGTCCCTGCTCTTTCCAGTTTAAGCATGGTTCATTCATATTCTTATCTGGCCAGACCAAATGTGACTCTTCAGATGCAGGGTCATTAGTAGATGGCCCTGGTGTGTGGCAGTTTTGGGTCCTCATGTCAACTGAAGCTTTTGAATTGCTTTTGCATTCAAATGTCAATGACCCTACATGTTTGCTGCTATCTTTGCTTTTGCTTGGCATTTGACTTCTCATGCAGCCTTTGTCCTTAAAGCCCTTCAGAGAACTACTCCCTAATAAAGCTTGATTCAGCTCATGCTGAAAAGCGGATTTTTCTTCATCAGACCAAATGCACTTAATTGAATCTTCTGTGCATTTCACGTGATTCTCTAGCAAGAAAGACACCTCTGCTGCTTCTTTTTCCAAGTCTGATTTATCAGACCAGGTTGTATTGTCTACCTCTTCATCTAAGGCATCCTGTAATAACATAACACCAGATGAAATTTCTTCCTCACATAATGCATTGGAGGACAGTCTTGGGCAATCATCATCATCATCATTTAGAAATTTTGTGAAGCATTCCATCTGTATGTCACAAGGGATACTATGCAATGAGTCATCTGACTTTGAAGACATGTTGTCAGAAGTGCCACAAAAGGAGGAAACAGATTCTGGGTTGCTTCTGGAATTTCTGCCAGTTCTAACTGGGCATTTGCTCTGGCTACATTGTAGGTAGCTTTTCTCTAGTTGATCATCAGAGCTACTAAGGTAATCTACTTCCTGGGCTTCAGTATTCACTGACTGAAAGACTCTTAGTGGGTCAGGGAGAATTGCATCTGTTGGATTGTTAGAGTGGACATTGTCTTGGGGTGGACAGTTCTGGATTTGCAGCCCATCAGTTTTACAAACTGATGGGTTCACATCCTTTTTCTGTGATGATAGTGCTTTAGCAAGAAGAAGTTCTTGAACAGTACTGGTGATGCTGTCTACCTGAGAAGTCAGTGCACTGAGGCAATGTAAACCAGGATCAGAGAGAAGAGGCCCTGAAACTCTGTCCTTCAACTGCAATTTGCGGTTTCTTGACTGAGGGTCTGGATTTGCCCCATCTGGTGGAGAAGGATTCAGCAAGGGCATCAACTGAGCTTGTTCTGTAGGACTGCCTGCAAAAGCCCCTGCAGTGATGGACTGCTGGCTGAATTGGAAATTCTCTAGGTTGGACATCAAAGGTGAAGGGGTTGAACTATATGATGGTGATTTACCAACTGAACATGCCGGAGAATTACTTGAGCCTGGGCTAAATGCCTGGTAGTACTGTTCAGGTGTTCTACCTGAAGACTCAGTCTGGCAATATATTTGGGTTGCTTGATTGTAGTGCTGGTACTTGGCCACAGCTTGGAATGGCACACCTTCTTGGATGTGGGTCCTTCCACGTAGTGAGTGATGATGGGTGTAGCCAGCTCTTGCTGGTGCTGATTGGTAGTTATACATATTCGGTGACCTTTGAACCAAGCCAGTACTGGCATTTCCATGGTGACTGTCATGCTGTTGGCTGGAAGATGAAGCATAACTTTTGTATGACTGGCTACTTGGAACTACTGTGTAGGTTGATAAAGAAGGGAAGGCTTGGGACTGCTGAGTAAAATGTGTTGACTGGGAAAAAGGCACAGCCAAAGATACCTCTGTTTGCACCTTCTGCTGGCTTACCTTGGGGTAGGTGGGGGTAGCTTGCTGGTGAGACTGCAGGGACTGATTTTTAAAGGCTACTTTCATTCCTTGTTCTTGACATGGTCCTGTACTTGAAGAGGAAATCTGAGCCTTTTTGGTTACATTTTGTTCATACTTAGTTAGCCTATTAGCTACAGACTGCTGTGCTCTCCAGCTTTGTAACCTTTCATCAGCTGTGTACTGTCCTGAACAGCTGCTGTTGTCCTGAATAGTGCAGTTTGAAAAAGAAGCCCTATTTTGAAGCTGCTGGGCTGAAAAGTGCTTGTACTGCCCTTGAAACTTCTCTGCATGACTGCTTTCATATCCTTGATAAGACTGCTGACTGTAATTTTCTTTCCTTAACAGCCTTTGACGCTCACAGTTTGGACCTGTCTGACTCGGGTGCCTGTAGTTCTCCAGCCGTGATGGTTCCTGCATTGTTTGCTGGTATATCTGCTGGTTGCTATGGAAACCACACCTTTCTCGAAATGACTGCATTTCTAAGGGTGTTAATCTGTAAAAGGATAAAATTAGAATGAATTATCTTTTCCCCTTACAATCACTGCTGATAACAGTGCATAAGGTATTAGAAAGCAATGTGTAATTGTGACTCAACATTGATGTTAATATGACTGCATGTGTTACGTTAGCATGATAATTCCATTTTTAATCATTAACTGTCCCCACTCATTTAAGAAACATATATCCTTGCAACAAATATCGATACTATGAATAATTATTTGAGTACCTCTATCTTTTCTTTTTTCTTTATAATCTGTTATTATCCATTACTGTACAAAGAACTGCACTACAAACAAATAAAACAACCATGTTGGTGTTAAAGTGTACTACATCCACATCTCAAAATACATATGAAATAACTTTCATTTTTTTTGCAACAGTATTAATATATGAAGAAACACAATCATTGTCAAGTTACACAATTAAAAAAATGGTGTATGTTAGTCTGATCTCTTTTTGAATGATATTATGGTTCCATGATCAGCCTTATTTATAGTAATTTGCAGCTTCATGGTTTCTGTTCTGTCCAAGGTGGCAGAATTTAGACCAGTCAGGCAGCTATACATTTTCAGGTTCACTCGTTTATTTCCTGACTTACTTTGTTCATCTCATTCACTCTTCAGTCCACCTGAGACTGGCAGCATAGCTTACTGGGACAAGGTGATGAGCCGCAAATGAGCTCTTTAAATATCTGTGCAGTAAAAATAGCAGGAGTCTGATGATAAGCACAACTGAACGATATACCACGTCCAATTTCAGGCCCCATGCACTGTTACCGCTGTTTGCAGTACTCTTTCTTGTACTACCTGATGTTTTAGCACTTGTTTCATGGTTAAAGCAGTGTTCACAGCTGGGGGTTAACTATTATCATTATGATAACTTGGAAGCTTCTCCCATAGTGAAGCCCAATTATTCAGCATGGCTATAACTGTCACAAATATGCAACAGTTTTATTGTCTGTCATCACTGACACATTTATGCTAATCTCTGTTTAGCACATTTCAATAGTCTGATCATTTAGACATTGATTTAAAAAATCTAGGTTTCACATACCTTACAACTTTTTGTGTTTGTATTGCACAGTAAATCTGTACAAACCTAGAATCATACTAAATTGCTATTGTTTTAACAGCAGTAAAGAGGTTTACTTCACCTTTTGATCCTTTTTAAACCAAAATCAATATTACTTTGGAATAATTTCAGATAATTATAATTGCAAAAATGCTACAATAATGTATGGTCCATCTCTTGAGTTCAAAGTATGAAATTTAAAAGTATGCATTTTGATGTTTCTTTCTCTTTTCACTGTTCCTATGTGGAAATAAAGATTTTGATGATCGACAGGGAATGAGTAGCCCAGTGAGCATGTCTGTATCTATAGCGTTTGCTTAACCTGACAATCCTAGTTAACCAACAGCTGAATTCCTTTTCCTTACGTTCGCCTCTTTTGTAAAGTACAAAAAAATTAAGAAATTGTAGTGTTAATCCAGTAACAGAAAGCACAAAAACATGAACAGAGTCAAGATGTAATGCTTTTTATTGAACCAGCATAGGTTTTTGCAATTACTTGAGTTTTCAGGCTGGCAAGAACTGTTAACTAATAACAAGCAATGTAAGATGGAACGGGTAATTATGAGCTCTTGTTTACTCATCCCGTCTTGCAGATACAGAAAAGCAATAGCTGCTTAATAATTCCTGATGAAGGATTCTTGCCAACCTGAAAGCTTGCACAATTGCAAAACTTATGTTGGTCCAATAAAAGGTATTACATCATATCGAATTTTCCAGTGTTTTTGTGTTCTCTTTTGCAGAGAAGAATTTAGCAGTTAAGAACAGCTAGCAGGAGTATTATATTATCATTTATTAACATTACAAAGATCTGAACCCAGTCATAAAAGCTGCACAGAGGTATTTTCTGGGGTTATGTTGCTGTTCACATTACTACTTCCATGCAAGCAGTGCTGCACTTGGCTGTGCATCATGCCTTATTTCTTCTGGAAGCATGATTAACTAAAATATCAGAATCATCATAGTTATACTTCTGCTTGTAATTAGAACTGGTCTATTAAAGGGGGATATGGTTAGGAGTTTCCCTTGCCCTCTATATAAGCATACATCCCTCGTTTGTCTATCAGTATTTGTGCTCACTAAATGGGCTCATCTTCAGGTAAGTGTGATCTGAGCACTGCATCTGAGATGATATGCTCTACATAGGTATCTTGACTGTTAAATGATTTTGGAAAAAAGGGAAATCTCAGCTCCATGGTCACACTGTCAGATTAGCAGCCTTCAAACTTCAATGCTCACCCCCCCCAAAAATAAGATGGTCAAAGCAATGGCTAAATCACATTTCAGGACACCTGACTTAAGTCAGGAAGCTTATGGGAATATTTGTAAACATACAGACAAGGTCACAGTACCCAGAAATAAACTTTGGATCCTATAGGATTCTGAATACTACACAAATTGCACATTAAAATCATGTCTTGTAAGCCTACACATACAGTATTGTGCTGACAGCTAACACTTTCCAGATTTGTAAAGTCTCTGTGCATATTAAACTCTGCTTAGGAGCAAACTGGTTGGCTATCTTTCCTAGGTCTTTCAAAAACATATTTGGATGAAAATAAAACTAATTTTTCCTAGAGGTAAAAAGGGAGAATAACATGTTTGTTACAGTCCTTTACTGCAATCACACCTCCTTTGTAGTCCTATCATGTCATTCTGTGTACCCTGTATAACCAGGTGGATCCATTTAGAAACATGCAGCCCTCTATTTATTTTCTGAGTCTGCAAGCTAGAGTAGGTAAAGAAGTCTTATAATTATCCATTCCATCTTGTACTGCTAGTGATTAGTAAACACAATATATGCATTGCTAAATGCAAAACTATTATATTACTGCTAGTTTAGACTTCATTACTGATGATGAGCTAAACATATTAGTTGAAGAAAATGGACAGTATAAAGAAATATTGTAATGATTGCAAACATCGTCTACTGTGTTACTGTGCTTATCCCAATGAATGTAAAATGTTATCATATGAAATACAGCATGTTGACTGGCTAATATATCTCTACAGCTAAGAAGAATCTGCATATCAATTCATACAACAAAGGGAGGAAGCTAAGAGTATACACTGTACTGTCTAGAAAGCATTGCAACAGATTTAATGTCACATACTAGATATAAAGAGAACTATATCAGTATATGCATTGCTAAATTTCCATCTTTAACTAAAGATAAATTAATAAGTTATCCTACTGCCGAGGAAGGCTCACAAACAAACAATAACCAAAGAAAAAATTAATGTTTGTCTACCAACACGGTGCAAACATACAAAACCACAAAAAAGCAAAAACGGCTAAATTTATAAAAAAATGGTTAGCGCTTTCGCGGTGTTGCCGATTCTTCACTTCAGACCAAATGCAAACTGCAAATAAAAAACACAAATTTAAAATACAATATAACCAATCATGTCAAGGCATAATCAAGTTGAGACAATCAATCAAAAACAGCTCTAGCTCAGTCACTGCCTTCCCAATAAAGCTGCTAAGCCTGGGTTTCTTATATGCTTGCGAAGAAATAATCCATCTTAATTCACTCATTTCTATGTTATTAAAATCACCCCTTCTCATACTGGGGTGTAACATTTCTAAACTTAAAAAAATCATGTCCAGGACATAGAAATGCATGATTAGCTAAAGTATTGGTTAACACTTTATTACGTATATTCCCCAAATGTTCAAGCATCCTTTCTCTAAGCTGGTGTGTAGTTTTGCCAGCATTAAAAGAATTGCAGGAGCAGCATGTAGCAAGATAAACTAGATTGCTGCTCCTGCAGGTGGTCACAAATCTAGGGGAAAAATACATCCTGTAATTGAATGTATTGAAGGATCATAAGATATAGAGGAACATGCTTTGCGATTACAACATGGAAGTGTACCTAACTTGCCTAATGGGGCAGGTGCCAGACGTTTAGGTCCATAGCACAAAAGTCTTTTAATCCACATGTTGTTCCTAAAAATAAAGGACGGACATTCACCCACTACTTGTCCTATCTTACTATCTGCCAATTTTTCTTTACAATGTTACAAAAATGCTGAATATTGCTTGAATATCTGAGGGAAATCTTAGGAGGGAGACCCTTCTTAGCTGAGTGTCCACCAGATGCAGTGTATCTGCTAGATGAAAAATACGCAGTACCTCTACCATATCGGCTTTGTATAGTCACATTCCTTGTGTCAACTATTTGCCTGAGTGAATACCCTCTCTAAGCAAAACCATCACTCAGTTTATATAAGGTTTCTTCAGAAACAGAGGTTTCCTGTTTAGTTTACAGTAAATCTAAGAAAATCAGAAGTATCTTCAAGATATTTCACAAAGATCAAAAGCTCTTCTACATTACCTCCCCAAAGGAAAAAAATATCATCCACAAATCTCATGTATTTGATATATTCCCTGTGGGATGGATTCTATTCTTCTCCTTTTCTTAGATTTACTGTAAACTATTGTCATACCTCAAATGATTTTTTGGATATCGCCATTTCCAAGAACACATGTGGATCCTTGGAGACACAAATATACAGGAAACCTTGTTGGAGGAATGGGCTTCTACATCATTCCAGCATGCATCCTCCACATGTATTCTCTAATATACTTAGTGGTCAGTGTCTAAGGGCATCCAGGTTATGTACTAATGACTCTGTTTTTGAAGAAACCTTATATAAATTGAGTGATGGTTTTGCTGAGAGAGGGTAGTCACTCAGGCAAATAAGCTACCTTCTCTGTTTATATTATATATGAGAGAGAAACATACTCGCCTTGTAGATAGGTCAAGTTCTATGGAACTCCTTTAGAATTGTACCCACTGCCCATCTCTATATAGCAGGCAAAACATGGCTGTACCCACTGTAACTACTAGTATTAAAAGCTGTAAAATAGTCTAAAAGATTGGCCAGGCCCCCTTCCCGCTTCAACTCTCCTGCTAACAGAAAGTATTGATAAAGGAAACTCTATGCATAGCTGTCATTTGTGTATCTTTACTATCTTAGTACAGCAATTAATACCCATGTTAAAGGATTCTGATCCTCCATCAAAGAGATACACTACTAGGTTATTTAATGCTGCATTTACCTCACCCTGCCTGCCTGACAAAAAAGACATCCCTCTGAAAACTATGGGTATGACTGTGATGACCCACCACTGCCAACTAGTAATCAAGGAGCCTCAATCCTCACCACTTACAACAGTGCGGGGGCGTTCACTGGGAGGATAACAAGTATACACACAGTATTTCCAGATGCAGCTTTCTGCATCAAGTGCAATTTCCCTTAAGAGCACACAGAGATCACAGTCAGTCTGGGGCTGGTTTCTTTTCTCCAGATCCCCAATAAGCCTCCCCACTGGCACAGCTATAGAGCTTGAGATCTCAGATGAGTGACCAAGCCAAGACCTCCAGCACCCTCTTTGTCCAACCAGTGCTTCATGTCCCTGCCCAAGTAGCTGACGCACACAATTTTTGAGGTTTAATTTACACACTCACATACCTGGGAAAGGTTGGCGCAGGTTTACTACCTATTCCCCCCTTCTGCCCAGACTTTAAGGTAGTTTCCACAGCCACCAGTCACTTCTTATCACTACTTTAGGGCCCTTAACAAAGGGTGTCCAATTTTACTGTGTAATATTAATACTAATGGTAGTTTGACCAAGAGCAAGGCTATTAGGAATGTCCCACACAGTGTCACCAAACAAATATGCAGGTACTTTCAAAACTTAAATATCTCTACACAGACCAGCCACAATGAAAGGTTTAAATATATTTAATGACAAATAATAAAAGAACAAGACAATACTAAATATATATTCACAGTGACATCAGAGTTTAAAACCACAGGAAATATTTAAAATAACATTGCATACAGGCTCACACAAATAAAGAAAAAAAAATCTAAACTAATATTTGCTCTATTCCTGACTGTATCTAAGAGAGTTACTATACCCTTGCAACTTACTTAGAGCAAGGCAGATGTGGTGAATAGCTCTTCTTGATTTTGTCAGGTCAAAGACAGTATGCAGAATGCTCTGTCTCTCTGAGAGACTTCTCAAAATAATATCAAAATATTACTGCTGGGATAAGATTGCAGAATGACATCATTTCTGGTCATCTGACTTCTTGTTCTCATGCAAACCCCACTGCTGGCAGCTGACAGTATTTATCATCTACCTGTGAAAACACCCAGATAAGGTCGCTTGTTCAGGTCTTCGCCAGGTGCTGGAAGTCATAAAACAATTCTATTCCTTCATGCTTCCAAAGTAGCAATTAGTTCACTCCAAAGACAATACAGAAATCTTCCTAGTACAGACTTTGTGCCTCTATCTGCATTGAAACCTGAGAGATAGACTCTTTATGACCTAGCCAAAAAGTGATTTAATTTCAAATATTTTTCTAAAGTTTGTTGGACTGAGGTTAACCCTCTGGTTTCCTCTGTTAACATATACATTTAAAAAGTTACAATAGTTAATGTACATTTCTGTTCTCTTCCAGTAGGACAACAAGTGCGGATACATTTTAAACACAGCACTTAACAAATACCTTTTCAACACACATGTTGTACTAAGCAGTTTGATATACACATGACACACAGTTCTAATACATTTGTAACACAATCATCTTATATAAATTAGTTTGATATTCACAAATGACATATAATTATTTACAAAATTCCAGCTAGCTGTGCTGGCAGTACCTCCTTACATCGCCATTATTATATGACTGGATCCCCAAGGTGAAATTAATTTGTGTCGATCTACTGAATTTTTTTAGAATGACATTTGGCAGAATCTGCTTGCAGAAAACAACTTTGACTGATAAGAAAAGATGTTTTTTTTGCAGTGGCAAGCTGCCTTCAACCCATGTGGGGGAGATCCCCCAACTTCTGTATACCAATTCCAAGGATGCACAACAGTGGGGAAACTGGCAATTTTCATGCTCAGCAAAAGCCATTTTCAGCTGTAATGCTTCAACTGAGCAGCATTTAAAAATAATCCATTCGGCAGCCTGACATGTTTCTGGTGAAACTACTCCTGTCTGAGTTACTAAAAACTAATTTATTTCATTTTATTTAATTTGTTTTTGCTTACTGGGAAAGTCTGAATAAGCAGTGCCCCTATACAGGGGAGACCCCAGAAGAAAAGGTTCAAGACTTACAGTAGAAGTATTACTGTTAGATAAGGAATAAAAAAAAAACTTTGGCAGTTTGCTTTTTATAACACTTCTAAACAGTTTAAATTGACATTTTTCTCATCTTCGCCTGAAATGGGCTGTGGATTGTTTTAACAAATCCTTCTCAGATATACTCAACAGATATTGGTTAGCTTACTGTCCAATGTACGTAATCTCAGGCATGTCTTTAACCGAAGTGGTCAGCCAATGGCAATGCAAATAAATTCAATGACTGCTATTTAAAAGCCACACTATGTTTCCGAACTTAAATCTTAGCCATATATCTATACCTATATCTATCTATATAGTATATATATATATATATCTATATATATATATCTATATATATATATATATATATATATATATATATATATATATATATATATATATGCATTTTTTTGTGTGAGCTGGTAGTACTTTTCCCCCCTGTTTTCTAATATGGTCCACCTGTGGAGTTGGTATGTATGATTTAAGGTGGTGAGGTGTAGGGGGCTTAATCCCCTTGTAAAAAAGATTTTTTTGAGTCGCCATTTTCTGTCTTACATTTTTTGACAAATGGTAAGTTGAAATGACATACTTCAATTACAAGTAGGTAAACTTATAGATAGACAGACAGATAGATAGATAGATAGATAGATAGATAGATAGATAGATAGATAGATAGATATACACACATATATATAGAGGTACCATTCATTTGATCTGACAGTTATTTTATCCAAACATAACTGATTCCAAAAAGTGAACTAATATATATTTTGTGTAATACTAGCATATACTGCATACATCTGCATAGAACAGTGATTACAAAGGAAGCTTTTGTTTTATGATCACTATTATTAGTGCAAGTGTGTACAAGTTAGGATTAAGGCAAGAGCTAGGTAAGGGGATAGACTCAGTGTTATAAAAGTCTATTGCTGCATGGGGTGCATGTCCTTATGTGTTGTGTGCTTGCAGTAATATGGACAGGGCTTTTCTAAGTAAAGTGTAGGTATAGTAGTAGGGGCAGTGTAAGGGAGGATTCCATTCATTTGGTCTAATTTTAGATTTTAAACATTACACTGTTTATTTCATTGAATAATACATTTTTGACCATGTACATTTAGTTTTGTGATAGTAGTGTAAGTGAATCTTGTATTATATTGACTTACACAGCTATAGGTATGCTGTGATGTGAGTGGTCATTGTAAGATTGTACACAATGGGTTATGGGAGTTAGCTCTATTCCTAATGTTGTGGAATCATAGAGTTGGAATAAATAATTAGAATGGGATGCGGGGATATAGAGGGGTTAGCTCCCCTTCACAAACACTTTTCTATTTTTTTTTCAATGTGTTTTCATTGTTTTGTTTTAGATTAGATGGTATCGGATGGACTGAACTTAGACAAAGTGAGTTTAGACATTTTAATATAGACCCAGTAAGGGTTACTGTTAGCATGCATTAGAAAGGTGCAGTCCAACTGAGACTGGAAAGGGGTCCATCTGATGACGGAAGGAGGATACATGTGATATACCCAAGGAACAGATTCATAACCCAGAGGCTCCCTTCACTCTGGAATAAAATCCCAGTCCAGGTTAGGCGGAGTCCCTCATTGACTCTCTTCAAGAGGAATCTTGATGAGTGGATGGGAGATCGTAGGTTTACCCCGGGTATCACTTCTGTGTCACTGTTAGACAGAGGCACAGTATACTAACCTCGAAAAAGGGCATAGCAAAATTAATTTAAGATGGGTGGAGAAAGCCAAATGCACTCTGGCTAGGCTTATAAATGCCCTAGGGCAGATAGCCTAGTATGAACCTATGAACCTATGTACCTATGAACCTATAAATTAAAGAAGCTTTAAAAAACACGGTCCTGCAGATGTAGGTTGTATGTAAGAGGAAGGACTTCTCAATGTAGGAGATGAGGAGTTTGCCAAGTTTTAGTTATACTAAGCACACTGAGGGTCTATAGTATATAAAAAATCTAGGCTTGCAAAAGTGATAGTTGGTACAAATACTGTGGACACTAATATTTTTTACCACTATCATGCCCTCATGTGGTTTTGTTGCTGTCACTTAGTAGAACGTTTATGGAAAGGGGATTGTGACAGGAATGGTGGCACTTCATCTTAGCAAGGAGATGTAGACGGGTTGTCAGTAGCTTTTTATGTTTTTAGATAACATATTTGTTTTGGTCTTTGTTAACTGGGAAAGTCTGACTGGGCAAAAAATATTTTAAGTTTAGGCCCAGGAAGAAAAACTCCACAGTTGAATTACATGTATTAGAGAAAAAATAAAAACATTTTTACATGTGCAGTACATTTTATATGGCAAGTATACAGTTTTGCAAGAAAATAAAGGGGATTTCATGTATAGGAAATGGAAAATGAAATCTGCATGCACTGGATAAGCATCATGAGAGAAAGAGAATACAAAGAAAAACTGTGTGCAGCCATTCAATACACAGAAGTAAACAAACAGAACCAAGACTGGTTTCTTGGGTCGTAGTAATTGTGGACACAGACAGGGCTTATCTGATTTAGTATGAAGAATGAAAAAATATTTAACATGGCCTTTTGAGTATATAATGTTTAAGCATGAAGTGAATTGCTGACAAATTTCAGTCAAATGGAATGTGCTAGGCAGGCAGTCAAAGGACTGATGTGGGATATAAAAACTGGGTATTCGGCTGGAAGTCCCTGAAGACAAAAATGTAATGGCCAGTGTGACACTGTACTGTGTGAGACATGCACTGGAATCTGTGACCAGTACAGTAGTCAGGCATGAATGAGTAGGCATATGGAGTGATATATATGAATAAGACTTCTGTGATTGGTCATGCCACAAAATAGGAGACTCAAGGGGAATGTATAAGGTGACACAGAGTAGAATGAACAGATGGAAAGTCCACACTTAGGCCAAACTTTAGGCCCCACAGAGCTGACAGTGGCAGCTGAGTAAGTTTTGTGCTGGCAAATGAACAGGGAGAATTTGGGGAGTGACCCTGCACAGATCCAACATCAGGGTGTGCCAATGTCTTCACACTGTTTTAAGAAGAATACTGTGAGTATAGAACACTGGGAGCCTGTGAGTGAAACTGGGTCCTGTCTGAACTGACTGAGGTAGACAGTAATAACCTATGATGGGATGGGAGTATACTCTGCAACAGTTCCCCCTGCCCCCAAAAGATGGTCATGAACAGCATGCCTTCTGATAGATTTGGGGCAAAAAATATAGGTTTAAACAAAAGAATATGAAAAAGTCATTTAACAAAAATCTATAGTTAAAAAAATAAAAACCATAAAAATTAAACAATGGTATATATGTCATATTATTTTAAATTAACATTTTAGCACATCTCACTGCACAAAATAAACAAATTATTTCTTTAAAGTGTAGGTTTATGTCTTGCTATGTATTTCTGATAGGAGCACTGGAAAATGACCCTCCATAGTAGATATGATTTTGCTGTCCTTGCAAATTGCTTTTGCAGACCCAGTCATGTCATCTAAGGGTACAGCCACATTGGCATGTACCTCTGTCCCTAGTATCTGCTTACAGGTAAAGGCATTAGCTCTATAGGGAATAAGGCTGCAACGTTAGTATTAAGCTCATCCTTCCAGACATCACCTTTGAAAATTTTGTCTAGGAGTTGTGAATTACTTGCTTTTATTCTTTAATGGTGCTGCTCTTCTCATAAATATCCTGGCATATGACACACTAGAATCGTAGAGCTCAATCTTTTGACATTATACCAAACTGCAGAAAAGTAGGAAGCAAGCAAAATGTGTCACTTTGCAATTCCAGTTTTCAGATGGAGCCACAGATGTCAGGGTGTACTTTCATTGCACTAAACTTCAAACAACGTACATCTTTCAAATAGGAAAAACAATAAGATTTATGATAGCAAGTCAGTAACCTCCAGTCTCAAGGAAAAGAAATGACTTGCTGGTCATCTCTGTGACAGCATTGTTTTAATTACAAATTATGTGGCAGCTTGTATGGAAAAAGAAGAAAATGAGTCCTGATAACAGATTATCCAAGATATAAATGAATGCACTGGTCTGTATTTGATGCCATTTTCTACAAACATGTCTTCAGTTTCCATGACGACAGATCCCCAAACTGCGACTGCTAATGCAGTGATATTAATGTGTTTCCAAGCACAGATCTTTGCTGCTACTCAAATGGACAGCAAAACAATCTTCCAAGGCATGTTTAATGGTCATTTTATTATTACAAAAGAAAAAAGAAAAAAAAAAAAAAAAAACAAGCATATGTTCAAAAACACATATAACAAGCAACAGTCTAACTTTTGGGAACAGCTACTGCATAAATGAACGACATCTCAACAATCTCATTCCTTTTCAGGTATATTAAGTAACAGTCTATTTATTCTTTCAATAGATAATAACAAAAGTAAACAGGAGTTTCAATATTTTTTTATTTACAAGACGAGACAAAGAGATTTGTTTGGGCATGTCTTGATGCACAGTGAAATTAAATTTTATTATTTAGACCAGACTAGAACAGTGTTGGCCATATCTAACACACAAATCTCTTAGAGGCATGCCTTAGTAGTACACTCGAAAAATCAAGATGAACAAGAGTGACAAAAATAGTTTGAGCCGCCCCAAACAATGAAAAACTGAAAAGTAACACAAAAAAAAAAAACAAAAAAAAAAACAGTGCACTCATCACACTCCAGTGCTAATTATATATACTAACTCTGAGATTGCGCCACAGTGGGGAAAAGGCAAATTTTCCAATCCCCACCATTCATGATCTTGCACTGAAACAAAGCTGGCATGTTCAATCAGCTGATTTTCGATCAGCTGTGCTGGCTTTTTCACCATTCAGCTACCTAAATGACACCCAAATTAATATATATTGGTATATACCCATTTTATATATATATATATATATATATATATATATATATATATATATAAGTTTATAATGAATACAAAATCACTGAATTAACACATTGGTGATTGCAATTAATCGCCACTAAAATCATTGAAAAAAAGTAATTGCAACTGCAAACCCAGAGGTTGCATTTGCAATTATCAAAAGTAAAACAAAAAATAACTTTTACAATCTAATAAGCTTTGACCATTACATCAATCGAGAAACTGTACCACGACTGGAAACCACCATCATTTCAGCATGTGATAAAATGCATGCAGTGACAACTTGTATATCACTTGTATATGTATATATATATATATATATATATATATATATATATATATATAAAAACACTAAAAAGTGCGCATACCACCACACATTCATGGATAAATTCCAAAACATCAAAAAGAGCTAGCACCAAGGAGTTGTTTAAACAAAATGGTTTATTCAGACAAAGATTAACCTGCATTTTGCAGTTTCAACCATCCCACACTTTTTCAAAGCATTTGTTCACTTTGTCTTTGTTTATCAAACAAATCTTATTGACAGGTCACTTTTGCAACCCCTTTACCAATGTAGTAGTAGTATAATGGGAAAGATTTTTATAAGACAGTGTGTAGGGTTGGGCTTAGGGAAGGGGCATGGTTAGGGTTAAAATGCATTAGTAAGGAGGAGCAGGGCCCCACCTTATTAATGTGTGTTAAATCATTACCCTACCCTGCTCCTGCCCCTAATCCCAACTGTATTACCTTAGAAAAACCCTTCCAGTAATGCTACCACTCTTCAGACAAATTATGTCTATTGGTTTTGTTATTTTTTTTTTATTTAAACTCATCACAAAAGGAAAATGGTTGTGGTTTAATTTTCTTTTTAATATATTTTGCCATTGAGGTTTTTCCATGTTGGTATTAGTTATTGTTGGTATTTTGTTGTTGTTATTTTGTGCTTTGGGATTTTTTTTTGCATCAGTACAGTTAAAGACACACAGTGGCCATGGTGGTGCAGCGGTTAGTGTTGTCACCTCACAGCAAGAGGTTCTCCCATTTGATTCTCATCTGGAGCACCTGTTGTGTGGAGTCTGCATGTCCTCTCCATGGTCGAGTGATGTCTAAAGACATGCAGGTAGGTGCATGCATGAATAGATGTGCCTTCTTTGAAGGTTGGGCGTTGGGCTGGCAACTCGGCACCGTAAAAATCCATTGCCAATCATTAGCAGACCAGAGTTCCACTGTTGCGACCTCTAACCGGGAAAAGCCGAAAGAAGACATAGTTAAAGACACACACACATGCCTATACATATTTATACATATAAATGTGCATGTATGTGTGTGTGTGTGTATATATATATATATATATATATATATATATATATATATACATTCATACTCATACACACACACACGTGTGTTTGTGTGTGTGTGTGTGTGTGTGTGTGTGTGTGTGTGTGTGTGTGTGTGTGTGTGTGTATTATGATGTACTAATCCTAAGCATATCCCTACTGACCCATATGGCCAATATAAGGGTAGAAGATAGTAGGGAATTCTATAAGAAGAAACTCCTACATGCTTCCCTTTGAGAGAGTTTAGGGGTGGGACTGAAGGAGAGAAGAGCAGAGAGTGATTAGCTGAGGATTTATTTTTAATGTGATATGGAAAAAACATGTACACCTCTCTTAGGGGCAGAGGAAGAGAATTTGGGGAACAGGGAAGAGTGGTATAAGTAACTCAACAGATATCACACTTGCATTTGATGCTAGAAGATCAGAAGGCTGTAGGTTCTATTCCCACTCTAGGTGTTTGGATTGATTTTTTTTCCAATATTTTCACTGCAGTGCGGCATGAGGAGGGTGCTTTACTCCTGAGTGTACCTACTTTCAGATGAGGCATTAAACTAAGGCCCGATATGCCTTAGCTGGTCATAGTACAGGTGGATGTAAAACATTCCATTACACTTATTGAAAAAAAGAGTAGGGGAAGTTCTAAGCTACCCCGCAAAATTCTGTCTGTTATGTATAAATACCACCTGAGTTCTCTTCTTAAAAGAGGCCACTGGCCTAGTGGAACTAACCCTGTCAAAAGAGCATAAATAAATAAGTAAAAAAGTCTAGTACTAGCTTAAAATGTTAAGGAACTTATTGGTGGAAATTTCACTATGATGGCCTCATATAAGACAAAGAGACAAACCTTATCCAGGTTTGAAAGACCCAAACTGTATCATAGTTTGTAATACAGGAGGTTGTCCAAATGAAATACAATTCTGTAGAAGCTGATTGTTTTCCATAAACAGTCATACTGAAACAGATAAAGAGAGAGTGAGAGAGAGAGAGTATCTCTACCTGTATGAAAGGACTGTTTTACTAAAAGTGAACTATTTTATAGAACTTTGTTACATTGGGTCATAAACGTTGGGGCATAATGTCATAATAAAGGCATTAAATATAACTGAAAATGCATACTTTTGTTGAGCTATGTCCCCAGTAGGCAACATGCTCCTAAAGCATAGGAAAGTTGATCATAATGCTATTAAATATATATGAAAAATGGTTCTAAGTTGCTGTGTGCATTAAAGTGGGAGTGAAGTAAACGTGTCCCAGAGAAAGAAACGTAACCACGAGTGTTTTCTGGGTGTGAATGCTTATATTACAGTTAACACTGATGAGAAATTATGCTTTTATAAGAGTGGAAAGACTGAGCATGTGAATTCAGAAAAAAGCACTGATGTGTTATATACCCCAGAGAAGTAAAAACATTAATGAAACTGTTGACACTTGATAAATTTAAGTAAGGAAAATTTTTAGTGCAGGCATTTACAAAAGTATTCCTAAACAAACTGCAGTGCTGAATGCTAATGAATTTACTAAACAGGTGTGATACAGAGGTATACAATTATGATGAATTCTGGTAAAGGAATGTGCTACGACTTTTTTGCAACATAAATCATATGAACTAGGGCTTTAAGAACACAAGCAGGGCTGTTCTGAATTTTTGCCTGTGTAAATTACTGCCTTCTCAGTGCATTGTAATTTTGAAGCTTAGCAAGGTACTTTTGTTGTTGTTGTTGTGTCTTTCAGCTTTTAGTTAGTTAGGGGTCACCACAGCAGAACTCCGGTCTGCTAATGATTGGTAGTTGATTTTTATGTGCCAAGTTACCAGCCCTGACACACAACCTTCAACGAAGGTACGCCCATTCACGCATGTCTCCACGCAGAAGATGCTCTAGCTGAGAATCGAACCGGACAGCGTCTTACTGTGAGGCGACAACGCTACCACAGTACCACCACCACAAGCTTAGCAAGGTACTAACAATGCTATTTTTTAAGTCAGAAATTATTTTGTATGGCATCTTGAAACAGTGGAAGCTAACAGCCTTTCTGAATCTAGTATCATTCTCAACGTTTGTAAATTTAGCCTTTGCTTACAATAAAAAGAATAAACCTTTTGCCAACAAGAAAGCTATTTGCTGAAAGACAACATTTTCTGGCTAGAGGCCTGTGCTAAACTGGGAAATACAACTGTGGCTATTTAAGGTGTGCTGTTTGTGCTTTAATGAGTACTTGAGAATTCTCTGAAAAGACAAACTAAAAAAGTACTTTTTATCTCTGAATAGTTCACAAAATTATTTTTCAAAGTTACATCTTGCTAATGAGTTTTATGTAGGGATGCAGTTTAAAGGAGAGCTTTGCTCTTCAGGTGAATTTCTTGGTATCCATGTCTTAGATACATAATAATGTGGTTATGATAGGATACTTGATCATAACCCTCTATGTTATAAGCACTTTTCATAAGATAATTATTTTACACTAGCAACTCCACTGTTGTATGCTTGTAATTGTAATTTGCACACATGCTTTCTAACTTTCATTTGTATAAAATGTTTCTTTTGTTTTCTAATGTGCTATTTTGCATCTGGTCTGTGATGAAAAGGGCCAGTATACCAGGTCACTGACCCAATAAACAAATTATAATTAAATAGGAATTTACTGTTATTAAGGGTTGAAGGTTTTGCCTTTAGCAACTAAATGTTGTGGCAGTAAAAAGGGTTTGAGAAAGCTGTATGTTATAAGGGGAAATGGATTATAAAAATTACAAACTGCTGTTACTGAAAATGAAAGGCAAAGATTAAAGCTAGGCTTCTGTTGAAAAAAAAAAAATAGCCATTATGGAAGAAAAAAAAAAAGCTGAATGCTAATTAACAAAACCATGTTTTTTTTAATTTTTATTTTATTTTTTTATTTAACATTTGTTGACCGGGAAAGTCCGACTAGGTTCCACAGATCCTGTTTTCAGCGGATGCCTGGGGAGAAATGCTCCAGAAGCATGTTTTTAGAATGTGGGAGGAAACCGGAGTAACCGGAGGAAACCCACGCGAACACAGGGAGAACATACAAACTCCACACAGAAGGCACCTGAAACAGAGTGGGTTTCTAAACCAAAGTGTTAATGACCAGTTGTGTCAAGCTGCAAACATTGCAGAGGTAGAACAGAAGCAAAAAGGCATATAAACCATTCAACTAAAGCCATAAAACTGCAAACGTTATGATCAGTTGGTGCTGCTACTAAATACAAAGAAGTGAGAGTAAAACTAGAAATTATCCCTGAAAATATGGATGGGATGGCAAGATGGAAAAAAGCAATACAAAGGTTAAATGTCAGCCTTAAAAAGCCTTGCCCCTGAGGATCAGAGGAGATTAATAGCTGACCTTCAGCAAATGAAAAGTTTCCAGGGTGGAGACAGGAATTGGTAGCTTGACGGATAGACTGTCAGAGCTTGCTGTACAAGTTAGGGTAATAAAATGAGAATACAACTGTTGCTGAAGTTTCTGAGTACAGAATTACTAGTAATGTACATGAACAAATAACTGTTTTCAAACAAAATATTGATGCAAAAGTCTAGACAGATTGATGCACTAATGCAAAGTGTAACTGAACAAATTAATATATGAAACCAGAAGGTGGTTGAACAGCATGGTGCTTCAAACTGGATAAAATGGAAGAACTTGAAGTTTTAAGTCTAAAGAAGAATTTGGCCCAGTTAAGAAATAATTGGCAATTAGTGATGTGAAGGTGGGTTTCTAGTACAAAGTCTGCAAATCCAAATCTATCTATTTAAAAGAATGGGTATTATGTATTAAGAAGGGAAATTTCTTATGTTAAAAGAGTCCATAACATGAGTGGATGAACTCAGTGAATCATTTCAGAATTTGCTGTTGTTGTATGGAAGTCACATGAAGCTAAAATTTTAGACCTTAAAAAACATGACATGCAGGTTTAGATAAAGGCTTGCTAGAAAGTTCTATTTCAGATCGCAAAGCATAAGTGGATACTACATTTCAGAGCATTTCCATGAATGTCTCAGGTACTAAAAGTTGCTATTGAAGATAAAGCAAGGTAGTGACACAACGGGGGGGGGGGGGGGGCTAAGAGTCTTAACACAAAAACTGACTGAGGTTGCACTGTGAAATGAAACAGCTATAAAATAAAGCAGTATATATCCGAATTGCAGGGTATCCTAAAGAAAGATTCTGCTGTTCAAATTTCCAAGTTTGGTGTGAACAAACTACAGAAATAAAGAAACTGACAAGAGCTTTTAGGTTACATAGTTAACTGGAAAAACCTTAGCATTCAAAAGTAATAAACTATGTTTATGTCAGTCAGTTGTTAGTATGCCAGCAACTTGCTTATTTAATAGAATATCCAAGTAAAATGGAGTCTGTAAAGTAGCAATTGAAAAATAATTCCTTCAGGTTGGATAATGATTTGAACTGTATGCACTAAGAAGTGATTGATGTAAAATAATTTCCTTGTACAACTCAGTAAGCTATTATTTAAATTCCACCTGAGAAAGATCAGCCAGTAAACAGATACAGAGCCCTGAAAGTTACTGGCTTTATCTTACAAGTGAGTATGAAAGTCTGCAACCAGAAAGTGCAAAAATTTCCAGCAGAGATTTCTTAACAGAAGGATGTGCAACTGTAACACAAATCATAAATATATTGGTTATATATTCAAGTGACCAAGAACACAGAGTATGTATAGTGTATCCTCAGAGCAAAAAATGCCTTTGATAAAGTGGATGAACAGACCGTGTTGGGAGTTGGGAGGGTGGCCTAATGGTTAAGGTGTTTGCCTTACAAACACAAGGTGCACGGTTTGAGTCTCACTAGGGAAAATTGGCTAGGCTTACAATGGCTCTCAAGGGCAGTTAGCTTAGTACTAACCTATGGACTATGTCCCATATGTCCATTGCAGTATGTTGTATGTAGAACTGAAGTGGTACCAGGAATCTAGCTTAAGTATGTAGAGTCAGCAGTCAGGAGAAAAAGCAGATCTATCTGACTGGGATAAAAATGGTGAACAAGAATTGGAGGAAAGAGAAAACTAGTATTGGTAGGAGATGTCAGAATGGCGCTAAAATGTAGACAGATAAAATCTAAACTTAGTAAAAACAGCAAGTCAAAAAGGATGAAATTGTGCTGTCTAAAATAGATAAAGTATTAAAACAGATGCAAAATTTAGAAAGAGAACTTGATGATATGAACTATCATTTGTGCTGGACTGAACAATTGTTGCAAAAAAGTCAATTGAAGAAAGCAACTTAAAACATTAGAAAAGATGGTGAAAGAAGGTGAATCAACATTCTAAACAAGTACTTGAACAAACAGATAAATTGAGCACAGCTAAAGAAAAGCATAATTGTATTTAGTGGAAGAGGTGAAAGACAACACTGATCAGCAGATTGTAAAGGAAGCTGCTACTGCAACAGTGAGGGAGGGGAAACAAATGACGGTTAAGGTGAAGGGGCAGATGGTTCAGCAAACTTACAAGCAATGCTTCAATACAATAACACTTGGATGTGTTTATCTCAAAAAATACTAAATTAAAACTGGAGCTGAAGAAAGTCAATGAAAAAGGTGCAGTTGGATTAATGTGAAGTAGCAGTAATAGAAGAAAGTTCAGTTGTGTGGTAGAGGCCTGTAGAGTTAAAGGTTGACTAGGAGAAAAGAAATGAATTGAAACATTACAGAAATCAAAGACATTCTAGCATATTCATTGAGTAATCAGAAGAAGGTGGTTGCTGGTGAAGAGATACGTTTTGAGGGTACAATACAGCAAATGGTTTCTAACAAAGCAGAGGTTAAGGAACCAATGGAAGAAATTCATTTTGAGATGAAACAAAAGAAAGAAATGAATGTTGAGAAGAAATTATGGTTAAGGGAACAGTATAATAAATCAGCTCTGGGTTGAGGCAGATAAGATTTGTCCTTACCAACAGGATGTCCAAGAATGCCAGCTAAAAGCATGTTAAGTCAGCTGCTTAAGAAGTGAAAGAAAGAAATGGAGTTAAGCTGCTTAAGTAGTTGTTGTCTTTCAGCTTTTTCCCGTTTAGGGGTCGTCACAGCGGAACTCCGATCCACTAATGATTGGCAGTATATTTTTAGGAACGCCGAGGTGCCAGCTCGATGTTCAACCTTCAACGAAGGCACATCCATCTACACATCTTTCGAACACCCAAGTAGTGAAAGAAAGAAATGGAGTTAAGGATACTTGTTGAGCAGATTCAATCCTTGAAATGTCCACGGTGTGTTAAACACATGGATGATATGACAAAAATGAATTTTCATTGAATCCCCAAATGAATTAGTCATCCTGTAGGAAGGTTTGTCTCAAATAAATAACTGGTGTCAATATCACGGTCTGAATCTAAATGAAAAAAAAAATGGATTATTGTATCCTTTGTGTAGTTATCTACCCCAGGAAACAACTACTTTGACAATACACCCCTAAGAGTTGACCCACTTGTTTCGGATTTGGAAACATATGTGGACCTAACTTTTGACCAACATGTGTCTATTATTTTAAGAAAGTCCTTCTATATTGCACAAAAGGAGTGTGTCTACATCTAGGAATATCATTGTCCCCCTTTATTCAGTCTTCATTAGGCCAGTCACAGGTTCATAGGTGTGTACTAGGCTGATGGCTCTGCAGCCAACACAAGCCTAGCCCAAGAATATTCCCAGTCGCCCTGTTGCCGGACGTTAGTTCCTTGTGCCCCTATCGAACAAGGATGTCGAAGTGATCCCTGGGGTGAATTTCCTGTTACCCATCCACTCATCAAGATTTTTCTTGAAGAGGGAAAGTGAAGTGCTCTGCTTGACATGAATGGGGAGTTTATTCCAGAGTATGGGAAGTCTCTTGGTTAGGAACCTGTCCCTCCAGCAGGTCTTGTTTATTGTGGTGATGAAGTTGAGTTCTTTAGAGCATGTGGTGCAGAGGGATTGCATCTTTTTCAGATGTCTAGCAACACTGGGTCAGACATGGCTTTGTATGCCAAGCAGAGATCGCCTCTAAGTAGCCGATATGAGATGGAGTATAGCTGGAGTTTTTTGAGTCTGTCTGTATAGGGCATGTATTTGAGTCCTAGGATCCTCTTTGTGAGGAATTTTTGTGGCCTCTACAGTTGTTGCAGGTGTCTAGTGAGGTACATGCCAAGTGGGGCATTGTACTCTATAATGGGTCTAATGAGAGATGAGTAGAGGGAGATTATGACCTATTTCTTCCTGGATGAGAAAATTTTTGTAATAAGATGTGCCACATAGAAGAACTTTCTAACTACGGTGGCAACATGGTTGTAGAAAGAGAGGTTGCTATCTACCAGTGTCCCTAGATCTCTTATCACATCTTGGGAGTTGAGAGGGCTACCGTCGATGTGGTAGTTCGTGGGCACCATATTTTTCCCAATGGGGATGACAATGCACTTTTTAGCATTGAGCTTAAGACCATGGTTCTGGCGCCAGTTGTTGGTGTCTGTGAGGCCTTTTGTAGGATGTTTACATCAGCTGGAGAATCAGTAATAGCTCCCAGTTTGCATTCATCCGTGAATTTGGTTAACCAGAGTCACTTAGTGTTGGCCTGAACTTCAGAGAAGTAGATATAATGACTCCTTTGGCATTTACTTTCCAGACACATGCAGCTACTGGAATGCCCACAGAAATACCTTACTAAAAGGATACAAGGCCTAAACAACATATCCTACATGGACTGACTTAAAACTCTGTCACTACACTCAGTATCCTACAGACTGCTAAGAGGTGACCTGTGTCTGGCATACAAGGCATCCTCCAACCCATTACTGATAGATTTACTGCACATCAGCAAGTCCAATGGCATCAGAAATACTCAGTCTAGAGGATCTAAACCTCTTCTGCAACATCAATAGAACAATTTGGAGGGACAGATATATTTCTCAGGGGATACCACTAGAAGCAGTCTCCCCATCCACATAAAGCAAAGTTCATTCTTGTCCCTTTTCAAGCACAACTTAGATCTATGGATGGGAAACATAAAATTAACCCCAGGACTGCCCACTGTACTACTAATGGACAGATGCAGCTCCTAAAATGCTTTATTCCATACATGGGTCTCCTGAAATTATCTATGGTATGATCCCAGTTATTCTCGTTGGGGGTAATATGTAATTATTGACAATGAGATGGCTAAGGCCAATCTATAACTAAATGGTATAGGTTATTTTGAGCACAAAAAGGAAAATTGGTTAGGTTTAAAGTGACTCGCAGGGGTAGCTAGCCTAGTAATTGGCTATTAACCTATTAACCTGTGAAAATGGCAAAGAATGATGTTGTATCTAAAGATTCAAGAGCTGGAAATTGCAGAACGTGGACTGAAACCAAACTATTAAACCCTGAAGGCTGTCATGGATAGTATGTTGAAGACTTGTGTAAAATAAATTAACTTATTAAAGATGACTTTCAAGGATTTAGAGAGGACATTGGAAAACTGTGTTGGAAGTGGACTAACCTAATGTAAATCTAGTTAAGGACAACAATTTTCTTAAAAGAAGGAAGGGAGTCTCCCTATAATTTGGCATCAGAAAGAGATACAGGAGTAAGTCCTATGGGAAGTTCATGTATGTTATTGAGTACAACTGAACAATTATATAAAATGTACAGTTAAAGACATCATCAGAATTATGAAATAAGGCTACCTGGCCAACCAGGCTACCAGAGTTTGCCAGCCAATAAGGATGTTTGGTACATCAGAGAAAAACATGCAGGCCCCAGGTGTAAGTTGTGGGTTTACATTCGATAATAAGAGCAGTCCCTACTCATCCTCATGGTGAATATAATGGTTGACTTACTGCTATCTATGGGAGAAAAATCCACAGGAGCACACTCCCACAAGCTTTCATCAAAAAAGCACAATGACGGGGCTGAAGAAGGAAGGACATATAATGAGAAGTTGAACATTTTTATGTGTTCTGGAGAAACCTTTACACATTCACAAGGATAGTAAAGAAGAATTTAGACACAGGAGACAGAAGCTAAGAACCAAGAACAAACTGACTAGAGCTGGATAAATAACTTTTGTTGTTTTGCAACTATTATGGAACTTGTTGCTAGAAAATGTTTGCTATGGTATGTATATGAGAGAAAAAGAGAGAAACATAGGTTCATAAGTTGGGTCCCTATTACGTTATCAAAAACGCATTCTATCGAATGCGCTTTCACCGAACCGTTAATAGCGAACAGACAAAATAGCAAAGTGGCCTTTCAGTGAATTCTTTCCCTGGGAAAGAAGTCGCTTGGCCGCTTCGCTAGTTTGCCATGTTTTGCACTGTAGTATGGTCTTGGAGTGCAGTCTCACAAATTCCCTTATGCGGTGTGGCTCCCGAACGTAAATGTGCAATAGTTACTGACCTTAGGGTTAGGGTGCGGGTTAAGGTAAGTCCATATCTAGTAATGTTTTAGCATACACTTTAGGGTTAGAAGTAGGGTTTAGTTAAGTGTATATATGTTTACTTTTTGTGGGGGGGGTTAGAAGTAGGGTTATGTTAGGTGGATATGTTTTCAACTATTTACTTTTTTATTTTGGGTTAGAAGTAGGGTCAAAGTAGGTGTGTATGTGTTTTAACTGTTTACTTTTTTTTTTTTTTTTTTTTGAACAGTGATTTCTTTCCCTCGGAAAGAAATCGTTGCTCTTTGATGTCGATATTTTCAGCTTTCAGTGAAATGGGGTCGATCATTCACCGTTTGCTGTTTTCAGCATTTGATGACGTGATATAGACCCCATAAGTTCATAGGTAGGTACTATGCTATCTGCTAAGTAAGCCTAGCCAACAAAGTTCCCTGGCTTATGCCAACCTAAGAAAGTTAATTTCCTGTGCCCCTGTTGAGCAGAGCCACAGAAGTGATCCCTGGGGTGTATTTCCTATTTCCCATCCACTCATCAAGATTTTTCTTGAAGAGTGTTAATGAGGAACTTTGCTTGACATAGATGGGTAGCTTGTTCCAGAGTATCTATCCCTCCAGCAAGTCCTGTTTATTGTGGTGACAAGGTTTTGGTCCCTAGAGTGTGTAGCTTGGAGGGATTGAGATTTATTTAGGTGTAGCATGTCCAACAGCTCTGGGTTTGACATAGCTTTATATGTTAGGCAGAGATCACCTCGGAGTAGGCGATATGCTACAGAGTAAAGCTGGAGTTTTTTGAGACGATCGGTGTAGGGCATCTGTTTCAGGCCAGTAATCCTCTTTGTGAGGTACTTCTGTGGCCTTTCCAGCTACTGCAGATGTCTTGTGAGGTACATTCCAAAAGGGGCATTGTACTCTAGAATGGGTCTAATGAGTGTCGAGTAGAGGGGCACAATGACCTATTTTTTCCTGGATGAGAACCATTTTGTGATGAGGTGTGCCATGTAGAAGGATTTCCTGACTACTGTGGCAATGTTTTTATCAAAGGAGAGACTACTGTCCACCTGGGTCCCAAGGTCTCTTTTCACAAATTGCGTTGTTAAGAAGACTGCCGCCTATGTGGTAGTTCATGGGTACAGAGTTTTTACCAAAGGGGATAACAATGCACTTTTTGACATTGAGCTTGAGGCCATGGCTCTGACACCTGGTATCTGTCTCAGTGAGGCCCTTCTGTAGGATGTCCACATCATTTGGGGACTCGACTATAGCTCCTAGTTTGCAGTCATCTACGAACTTCATTAGCCAGAGGCCTTCTGTGTTAGCCTGTACTTCAGAGAAGTAGATACCAAACAGGAGAGGTCCCAGGACTGATCCCTGTGGTACTCCACTTGTCACTGGCTTGAAGTCAGATTTGGAGTGTGCAACTTTTACAGTGTGGGTTCTGTCAGTGAGCCAGTTGGCAACCCATCTTGTGACATAGGGATTTATACCTAGTTTAGTAAGTTTAGCTATAATTCCAGAATGGGGGATGGTGTCAAAAGCCTTGGCGAGGTCAAGATAGGATGTGTGAACCACCTTACCCTCATCTATGGCTTTGGTGACTGCCTCAAAGAAGTCAACCAGGTTCAGGAGGCATGATCTGCTTTTCACAAACCCAAACTGCATGGGGTCCAGAGTTTGGAGGTTACCAATGTCTTTGTTTATGAATTCCATGATGATACGGTCCATGGCCTTGCAGACCAGGTTCGTCAGGCTAATAGGGCGATAGTTCCCAGGATCAGTGGTGGCTTCCCCTTTGTGGAGTGGGATAACTGTTGCTGTGCACTATTCAGTGGGCACAAAGCCTGACATGTAGCTATGATTGAACATGGTGCTTGTGTGGGGAGCCAGTTTGTTCTGAAGTTCATGTAAAACAGAGCCTGGGATGTTGTCTGTTCCCATGGATGCTGTGTTTTTGGCTTTATAGAGTGCTGCTTTTACCTGTAAAGTTGTGATTACAGGGACTCTGCATTCTTCCTGTATAGATATGGGCCCTTTAGGGGGTGGGGGGGGGGGTAAAGTTAGCACTGAACATATCTGCCAGGATGTTGGTAATATCAGTTGGTTCTGTAATTTTTATGCCATTGCGCTGTAACTCAGAGCAGATCTGGGTGTTGCCATTGAGATTCTTGACATAGCTATAGAATGCTTTGTGGTTGTCCTTAGGATTAGTGGCAATCCTGTTTTCATAGCTAGCTTTGGAGGATGTTATAAGGGATCTCAGTTTCTTGCTGAGGCTGACCAGGGAGCTCCTCCACTCATGGAATTTTACTCTCTTTTGCAACAATTTCTTCCTTCTGTTGTAGAGTTTGTTTATGGCAGGGGACCACCAGATTGGCTTCCTTTGTTTGGAGGATAGCGTCTTGGTTCTGTTTGGGATAGTACGATCCATACACTCATGTAAGTGCTTATAGAGTGCATCTGTGTAGGATTCAGCAGTCGTAACTGTATTGTCCATCTGCATGGGTGTCATGAAGTTCACCACTTCTGTCTTAAGAAGCAGCAAGTTGGCTTTGGAGAAATCTTTTACCATGGTTTCCTTAATGGGGGGTGGGGGCAGGATGTGAATATCTTGGGAGATTAACTTATGGTCGGATCTGACCAACGAGGAGTTGACTTCAGGTGTGGATCACCGGTCACTCATGTTGGTAATGACTAGGTCTAGGATATTGTTGCCTCTGGTGTGGGTGTGGATAAGTTGATCCAGGGCATTGGAATTTATGAATTCCAGAAAGCGCTGAGGGAAAAAGTTGGTACATGAGTAGTTTTCCCACTTAATGATGGGGTAGTTGAAATCACCCAATATTAAGGTGTTTGGTTGAACCCTAATATTTTCCAGTATATCAAGAAAAGAGGATTGGGAATCCTGGGGCACGGTGGAGGATCTGTAGCAGGCTACAATTTGGATTGCAGTTTTGCCCAGAGTTAGTTGCACTTGGATAAGCTCAGCTGCATTATGCTGAGCAACTAGCCTGGAGGTGTGGATATCCTTAATGAATATGGACACACCTCTGCATTTGGTGTTCCGGTCCAGGTTGGATGGCCGAAAAGTGTGGTATGAGTTATAGCCTGGTAATGCAGGGGTGCTCTCTGGAGCCTTGAGCCAGATCTCAGTCACTGCACAGACATAGATGTTCTCCATTTTAGGGAGTGCCTCGAGTGAGTGCATTTTGAGATTTAGACTTCTAACATTGAGTAGCATTACCCTCAGTTTTTGCTTGCCTGTTCCTGTTATGGTGGTGAATTTGTCATTTGAACCTTGCCTAAGAAAGGCACTATAGGGGCAGCAAGAGCCTTAGCTAGTATCTGTAATTGTTGAAAAATACTGCTGTTGTGTTTACCCTGGGTATAGGAGTTCCAAACTACAGAACAATTTGTAATATACTAGGTTTTCCTAAGGAACTAAATATCTGGAAAAGCTAAATTGTTCTAAAGTGTCATATTGAATGAGGAGAGAGAGTGAATCTTTACACATGAAAAGTCTACTTAGAAATGTAATAAAAGTTGGACTGTTTTACTGAGATCTGTTGTACATTTTTTTACAAGAACCATCTTTATTAAATTAGCATGTCTGACACAGACAATCTTACATTTATATAAATTAAAATAAATCATAGCAGCACAATCTCAGTTGCAAACATTATGCCTTACAGACCATGCCAACACAACCGTAGCTGCAAACATTATTCTTAATCTAGCTAGTCATTGTCAGTCAGCCATTACATAGCTCATTCAGATCCTGCGTTCTTTTAAACATTGTTCCGCCTCTGCATGTAGGGGTCCCACATTTCCCATTTTTCCTGTGTAATTTACTTCTACCTTTTTCTAAAGATCCCAGTTCCAGTTGTTTTATGTCTGTTACTATCTTTGTTACTTCTAGTAAAGTTGGTTTACATTTTGATTTCCACTTTCTAGTTATTTTTTTGGCAGCCATCATAATTAGACTCAGCAAGGCCTTACTATGTCAAGGCAATTCCAACTCTGTATCACAGCTCAAAAAAAATAATTTTCCTAGTCACTCCAATTTGCTCACCCATCATCTCTGACAGAGCAGTCTACAGGGAATCCTTAAAGTCAGCCAACTCATTACACTCCTAGAAAATATGTTCCCAGTTACCTCTTTCTTCCCCATCACATCTCCAACATTTGCTTTCTACCTGAGGAAAGATTCTCTGGAGCCTGCTTGGGGTATAAAAATATCTATGTAAACACTTCCAGGCAAAGATCTTAAATCTTCTAGATTTTGTTGCATATTTGGGAGACATACATATATCCCCCCATTGTTTCTTTGTGAGTTGCTTATCCAATCTCTCTTTCCACTTCTTCTTGACCTCTACTGATTGATTCTTATAGTTATCATGCAGTATGTTATATGCTCTACTAATTATTCCTTTAGTGGCCACTTCTGCTTTAGATTCTACTAAGAACTTTACCAGTGCTGTTTTTTTTTTGTTTAGGACCCTCCTATTTCTTTTCTTTTTTTTTTTTGCCTGTACTCTGATATCAATCCTTGATATGGAAGGCAATCTCTCACCTGCAGTCTAAATAAGTTCTTAGCATCTTCCCATTCTATTACCTTTCCCTGTCTAGTTATTCACACCTGATACCTTGGCTCTTTTGCCAGTTCCCGTCCCCTCTTGCCTATTGTCTGTATCCCTAATTGCAGTCACCCCTATTGGCAGAATCTCCTTTCTCCATTCCCATATTGGGTTATTTCTTAGAATATCTTCTGCTAATTTATGAATATAATAATCTGTATGATTATTGTTGTTCTCCTTAAAGGTTTGCATCCAAAATTCCAGTCTCTCCCCGTTACATGAACTTCCCCCCTGTTTCTTCATCATCTCTTTCCATTTAGAGTTGTAGTTTTCTGCTTGTGCTATGTATAGGACCATTAACTGTGTTGCTCTGAAATACCCCTTCAAATCGGGTAATCCCAATCTCCCCTGTTCTATTGGAAGAATAAGCTTATCCCACTTGACTCTTGCTGTCTTCCCCTCCCAGATAAGATCCTTCAACTCTTTATTAATTACTATCCACAACTTCTCCTCTGGTTGATAAAAATATGCCTGAACTCTATATAAGACTAAATGGACTAAAACCATTTTAACTGCTTGTATCTTACTATCAATATCCATATAACAGAGCTTCCATTTGCTCAATTTTTGTATTATCTTTTGTTTGGTCTCTTCCCACATATCCTTAGCTGCCACATTGGTATCATTTTTAATCCATACTCCTAAATACTTCATTTTATCATGTCCCTATAACTATGGATATTGTTGAACCAGTTCATATGTGGGTACATAATTTACCGCTATTGCTTTAGTTTTGGCTTCATTAATTTTGTATCGCAAAAAGGTTTGAAATTGTCTCAGTATGTTCCACAGAGCTGTAATGTTTCTTTCTGGTCTTGTTAGGTATAAAATAATGTCATCTTTAAATACAGCCAGCTTCTCTTGACTACCATGCCAACTATAACCTTGAATTTCTGAGTCCCCTTATTTTGTTTGCCAATGGCTGTAAATATAATGCAAACAACAAAGGGGAGAGAGATCACCCTTGCCTAGTTCCTCTACTCAAGCAGAGATTACCAGAGAGGACCCCACCCACTTTAATTTTCACCTCTGATCCCTCATATATCCTTCTAGTTAACCTTATCATTTTTTCAGGAAATGCAAATGCTTCCATTGCTCTGCTCATAAAGTCCCAGCTTACTCTGTCAAATGCTTTCTCTGCATCAAGACCTACCAACAACAGTGGTATTCTCTTACATTCTGCTTCCCTCTGGATCATCACTGTTCTGTTAATGTTGTCAAATGTTTGCCCCCCCCCCTCCACAAAACTACATTGATCCATATCTATCAATTTTGGCATTACGGACACAAACACTTTATAATCATGATTTAGTATTGAAATGGACCTGTATGAAGATGGATCTTTACCCTCTTTAAGTATTACTGTTACCACCGCTTTCTTCCAGGATGTTGGTACTTCTTCTCCTCTTAAAATACTGTTAAACAAACCTTCCAGATCTTTATCAGTTTTTTTCCCACCTAGCTTCCAAACTTCCACAGGAATACCATCTATTCCTGGGGACTTTCCTGTAGATTGGTTATACATCACAATTGTTATCTCATCTCCTCCTATCCTGTTAGTAATTGAGCTTCATCTACCTCTAGCCTGGGCATATTTAATTCTTCCATCAACATTTCCATTTGCGCCTTTTCTTGATTTCCACATTTCTCTGCTTTATACAGACTTTCATATAATTTTGAAGTATTTCCAATGCTTCTACAGGATCCCTTGTTATTTTCTTGTTATAAGCTCCCTAATCTTGGTGACAGCCCTTCTATTTTTAGTTGCCTGAGTCGCTGTGCTAAAAGTTTTTGTGCTCTAGGGTTACTAACAAGAAACAGTTGCTTAATAGCAATCTTTTTAAATTCATGCATATTATCAAGGTAATCCCTTATTTTCTGTTTAGCTTTCTGCAGTTGCTCCTCTTCTTGTTCTGTGAGATTCCCCCTATTTTGCAGTACTTTTGACACTTATCAGTCCCTCTAAGTAATTCTTGTTACTTCTTAACCATATCTCCCTTTCTTTTATTTCCACCCTATTTTTAAATTCCACTTTAACTTTATCCCACTCCCTAGCTATATTTTCAGAAGAAATTTCTATCTTCTATAATAGCTCCTGAATAATTTCCACTGCCCATTCAATAAATTCTTCTCTTTTCAACAGATAAGCTGGAAAGTGCCAGTGTCTCATTTTTATTTCATTACCTTGTGTTTTTATTTTCATTATTATTGGTGCATGGTCTGAAATACTTATTGGGTGTGTATTAAGACCTTCAATCAAATGCACATGTTCTTGTGAAATGTAAATTCTGTCTAGCCTAGCCCATTTTTTTTTTATCTTGGAGAACAGTATGTAAATTCACGCCGAACTCCTAGTACTGAATTCACATCTTCCATGCCAAATGTTTTCATACATTTCTTTAAAAAAATCTACCCTTCTTTGTTATATTTTCCCTTATGAGCCCCCAGACTCATCTTCACTATTGCAAATCAAATTCCAGTCCCCACCTGTAAGTGATATTCCTAGCTGAAAGATGATTATTTCTTCCAGAGTTTTCTTAAGTTCCATTATAGCAGTTTTTGGTGGAATATACATACATGACAGTATAGTCCTTCTCCCTTGCTAGTAGCCCCTTAATACTATAAATCTTCTATTACTGTCTTTTATATTTTCTACTATTACTATTGGAGGTCCTCTTGCAATTAATATATGTACTCCTCTCTTCCTCTATCCATTATATTCTGCTGAATAACCATCTTGAAAAACCTTACTTTATCAAATTCACATTTTCAGTTCTTTCCAAATGTGTCTCCTTGAGCATAGCTACTTGCACTGTATATTTATTTTTTTAATATAATTCATGACTCTTTCCTTTTTGTATTTATCTGTGAGACCATTAATGTTTAAACACATTATAGGAGGAATCATGTTCTTGAGGGATTTTTCTTCCCACCATTTATGTATAACAGCTTTTTTGTTAAATGTCTGGTTCCAGCTTTTGTATTCAATGCATGCACCATTTGGCAGGTTAATCTTTGATACAATTGTTTCTTGTCATCTCCATTTGAGCCTATGTCACATCCTGCAGATTTTTTTGTTTTATTGAAAACCCACAAACAAAAATGCAAACACACACACACACACACACACACACACACACACACACACACACACACACACACACACACGCATACACAATTCCCTGGTCTATGTACATAATAAGAACAAACATTCTAAAATGATAACCACAACCCAAAAAGAAAGGACATTCATGCTAAGATGCACAATACAGCCTGTGCTTTTAGTAAATGCTATATGATTTTTGTGTTATCTTTACAACCCTCCCAGCTAAGTAAACACTGCTTTCAATAAACATTTTCTCCAAGCCATTTCTCTTTAGCAGATTGTTTTATGGTGACATACAAACCAGACACAAACTGCTAAGGATATCTTCTTTATCAGAAAAAAAAACTTTTAATATTCAAAATTCTTTCCCATTTTCATGATTTGTAGTATGCTTGTCGCTGGATAAATCCCAGGGTTAAACCAATCATTTGCCTATGCAAGCATGAGAAAAAGCACACTATTTTTTTCTTTTGCCATGCTCTTTCAACCAGACCCTTCCTTTCTCCTTTCTTTTTCACACATTGCAGTGCCTACATTTCTTAAAACTGAACAGGTAAAAAGAAAGAGGAAGGGAAAAAAAGAAAAAAAAAGCATGTTTATATTAATATCCCCATTACATTACATTAAAAAAGAACTGAAAAAGCTTTATTTCATAGCTTGCTAAGAAAATCATAGAACATCAAAACATTACCTTTAAGAGAAAAAAAAGAAATTTGTTTTACTTACAGTTAACTTTCTTCCTTTTCCTTCCCTCTCTAAAGTAGTTCTCCAAAGCTTAATGACATAATGTAGGACATATGCTTCAGTGTCCCCTTCAAATTTAGCAAAGTCCACAAAAATCCAGTATTTCCAAATCGTCTTTTTCTGCTGGTTCACAAAAATAATGATTGCGTTGTAATCCCACAATTGTTTGTTTACAGGTAACTGATTTTTATTCTCCAAAAATTAATAATATGAACCAGGGTATAAGCTTTAAAGTTCCCCACAAGTTTAACAAAGTCCAAGGAAGCATAATATTTTCAGATTTTCCTGTTCTGTCATGTTTCACAAGTATAATTATTGCTTTATCTTCCCAGAGTTGTCAATTTCCAAGTTACTAGCTTTAATCCTGTTCATCTCCCTTTCCCAAATCCTGTTTCTGTTTCATTTCCAACATATTCCAGATTCTTCTAGTCAATTCTTATGTTTTCTTCCTTTTCTCAGGCAATTATTTATTATTTATTTTATTTTATTTAACATTTGTTTAGCGGGGTGGTCTGACTAGGTCTAGAGGACCCATTTTCAGCAGAGGCTCGGACAGAAAAGCTCCACATACAATACAATACATATACAGTATAATCCAATCCAATACAAATTACATTAGAAATACAATACAAAAAATAAATTGAAAGAACAAACTGCTACAAGATGTTGCAATATATTACTATACATCTAGACAATTCTATACAGTTAAAACATTACAGACAATAATAGTCACTCTCACCATACATGATGTAGACAGTGTCCAAAAAAGTAGTGCGTAGGTAGCGCAATGTGTGACATTGACTGTAATAGTGCATGCAAAATAGAATTTTAGTTTCAGTTAGGAAAATAGCAGCCAGAAAGTTAGTGATGAAGATAGATAGTGAGAGAGAGTTAAGAAGAATAGAAGCAATAAAGCCTGAGCAGTAGCTTAAGGATATGGTATAGAAGCAGAGAGGGAGTTAGAAGAGCCTTAGGATCTTGCAGTCTGTGAGGGATTGAAATGTGACAGAGAGAGTAAGACCTGAACATTAGGCAGGCTTTATGCAGGAGCAGAGCCATGTATTTTTGAGGGTTTACTATCGTTATTTCAAACGGGTAAACATTTGCCATTCGAAATAACGAAAAGTAAAACAGAAACCAAACTTGTCAAATGTACATAATATCACCCCAAATGATCGACACATTTGAGTCAACATTGTCACCAAAAATGTCATGTGATAACCATATAGGAGGTGATGTAAATCAAAATCTTATAAGGCATATCATGTTTTTGCAGGGGGGGGGCAAGCCCCTCTGCACCCCCTGCTACTAATATATTCCAAGTCCGAGATCACACTACAGTGAGGATATGGATGAATTTCCACTCCCCACTGTACCGTGATCTCTGTACATATAGTTGAACACACTTATGCGAATGCAGTACTGCATTCACATAAGTGTGTTCGACTATCCAATACACTTTACATTTTGTGCATGACATTCTGATTTTCGGCAGCACAACTGCCAACAGAATGTCGTTCGCACAAATTATAGTAAACCATTTTTGAGATGATTTTTAAAGAGGCTTTGAAATGACTAGGCCAGGGATAGACCTGGTAGCTAGAGGTAGTGAATTCCAAAGTACAGAGACATAGTATGGGTACAGAGAGTGACCAAGTTTTCTTTTGGGTTTTGAGATAGCTAAGAGATTTTTGTCTTCTGATCGCAGGGATTGAGTTGGTGTGTAAGGTGTGACTAGATTGGCTAGTGCAGGGCTGGCAGTAGGCTTGTAAATAAGTTTGCGCAAGGTGGATAGCTGAATAAAGGCAAGTTGGTTGAGGAGTCCAAGCCAGTTTAATTCTAGGAATGGTTTACAGTGGTGTGTGTGATATTTAGAGTTTGTGGCAAACTTTGCAACTTTGTTGTAGCACTGTTCTAACTTGCTTAGGGTAGAATTTTGTAATTTAGTTAGGATAGGGGGCACCATAAAGAATGGAGGGAAGTAAAAATGTTTTTGCAAGGGTAGTTTTGTTTGCTGCAGTAAAGAAATGTTTGTTTCTATATAAGAGCCCCAGTTTTTGATGAGTTTTCTTTATATTTTGCTGTATATGGGGGTCAAATGAAAGTTTATTGTCAATGATAACACCTAGACGTTTGGTTTCCTGTACTGTTTTTATGACAGTGTTGTCAAATGCAAGGATGTTGAAATGATTAGTGAAAGGGGAGTTGTTTTTGGGATGAAAGAGTACTAGTTCTTTGGATTAAGAAAGAGTTGGACATTTCTTAGCTAGGATTCTACTGCAGTAAAGTACTGTTGAGTTTTTGAAAGTAGTTCTGGTAGTGATTGATCAGTGTAGATTATGGTGGAATCATCAGTTTACTGAATGAAGGTCCCAGGGTGAGAGGCAGTGTGAAGGATGTTTGTGAAAATGTTGAAGAGTGGGGGTCCTAGGTTGGAGCCTTGGGAGACTCCAGTAGGCATGTGGAGGAAGAGTGAGTGTTCATTGGACCAGTTCACTGCTTGTTTATGATCCTTGAGCTAGCTCTGAAACCATTTTACTGTGTTATGGGAGAAGCCAAGGTTAGACAGTGTGTTCAAAAGTAAGGAGTGAGACACTGTTTCAAAGACCTTGGAGAGATCAAGGAATACTGAGGCTGTGTAGCATCCTGCATCTCTGGCCTTGTTCATGGTGTCTGTAAAAGATAATAGGGCTGTAGCTGTGCTGTGGATAGGTTGGAAGCCAGGTTGGGTTTTGGTTAAAAGGTTGTTTTGCAATAGATATTGCATTACCTGCTGATCGATACCTCTCTTGAGAATGTTGGATATGGGTGACAAAATGGATATAGGATGGAAATTGGATAGATCAAAAGACTTGCCTCCTTTGTGGATGGGGGTGATGTGAGATTGTTTCCATATGGTAGGTACTTCTGATTTGGATAAAGACCTATTTATAGGGATACTGATTGAGTAGGTGACTGAATTAGCAGCCAGTTTGAGGTAGTATGGGGAGAGATTATCAGCTGAGGTAGAGCAAGGTTTTAGTTTTTGTAGCAGTTTATTAATGGTGTCAGTGGGTATGGGCTGAAATGAGAATGGGGTTTGTATGACATTTTGTTGAGTAGGGGGGTTAGTAATGACAGGGTTAAAAGTAGTTGAGGGCCTGGGGTTGATGTCTGAATAGGTTGAAGGGTGGGGGTTCAGCATTAGGGGTGTTAGTTAATAGGTCCGAAACTGATTTGATGAAGTGCTTGTTAAAGTTTTCAGCTATTTGTGATGGAGGGGTATCTGGGGATAGGGTGTGCTCTCCATTTCTTCCAGGGTTAAGTAGAGAAGATATGGAGTGCCAAAATTTCTGGGGTTGATTTTATGCTGGAACTGAAGCTGGGAATAATATGACGTCTTATGTCTGTTGATTCGTTTTGTCACTTTGTTACGTAGTGTTTTGAAATTAACATGATTTTGTTCATTTTTGTTTTGTTTACAGGTGGACCAGGCTAGGTCCCTTTGGTTCATCAGGTGTTTACTTTCCTTGGAGAGCCATGGCACTGAGTTCTTTTTGATTCTTTTCATATGAATGGGAGCTGGTGTATTAAGTATGTGAAGGAAGGTATTATTAAAGTATAGTACAGCATCATTAAGGAGTAGTTGTTTAAGGGGTGTCCAGTCTATTTCCTGTAGGAGATTGTTGAATTTATGCTGACAAAAATTAGTTGAGTTCCTAACTAATTTTATAGTGTGCACTCTTAGTTGTTGTGAGTTTGTTCTAAGGGAATAAGCTCGTAGATGATCGCTCAGGGAGTTAGACAGTGTACCAGAAGAGGGGTAATTGGCAGGGTGGGATACTAGAATCCAATCTAAGATGGATTGGCAGGTAAGATATTTTTTGTATCTTGTTGGAGGATTGATAAGCTGAGAAAAAACATACAGATTTATACTATTTGTGGGGGAAGTCGGAAGCTATGTTTTGCCAATCTATATTTACATCTCCTAAGATTATTATGTCAAGGTTTATTGTTTGGGATGTCCAGGATAAAATATTTTCCAACACTGGTATATTGCTAAATGGTGGGATATATATTACTATTATGCAAATTATTTTTGATATATTGAGGTTCAAAAAGGAGATTAGTAACTCAGCACTGGAAAAGATGGGTATATTACTGGTGTAGGGTATGATGTTGAGCATAGAGGAATATAGAACTGCTATCCTTCCCCCTTTTTTTATAGATCTGTCTCTTCTGGTTATTGCAAAGTTTGGAAGTATTATTTCTGAGTCTTTTACACCGGGGTGTAGCTATGTTTCTGTACGGGCTAGTATGTCAGGTTTATTTTGATCAATCTCTGCATGCAATGGGGCTATTTTATTACATATACTTCTAAGGTTCAGCGTAAGTATGTTTACATTTTTGGGGTTACTCTTTTGGTTAGAATTAGAGAGTGGGCCAGGGTTGGGATGTATATGTCCACATTTGAGTAGAAAGGTAATAAGGAATGAATACCATGGGAAGCGTTTTTTATTCCTAGGTGATGGTACTGGTGTCAAGTGTTTTCATAGGAGGTGAGGAGGCTAATTTGTGGCTTGAATAATATGGGAGGGTATAGGGGAAAAGCTGAGAGGAGATATGTGAGAGGCTGTGTTGTTTATTGGGGTGATGGTTGAAGGAGGTTGTTGATATGTATTGATGTGTGGGGGTAAGCGAGGATACAGCTGTAGTGAGGTTGAGAATTAAGAGTAAAGAAGGTAGGCAAGTTAGGAGGAGCATGTCAACTGTGATAATGGGTTTAACAATAGTAAAAGTGGTATTTATGTCTTAGAATGTAATATCAAGTATAAACAGAGATTTTGTTATTTTGTGATATGTGTGCAGCTGAAGGTAAGGTTGGAAATGTTTTGACTTTAGGGTGGGCTTTGACAATGTGGTTAGGTGTTTTGCCCTGTGGTTTGTGATAAGAAGTGGTGGGGGAGATATGACTGGTCAGTAGTGCAATTATGGCGCAATGTTAGTTTATTTTTATAATAGAAGAGACGGTGGTAAGCCTGGAGTTAATGTAAGACAGTTTGAGGTGATGATAGTATTGTGATGGTAAAATAGAGTAAGATGCAAAGAATTATAGTAGGGGGGTGAGAATTCAAGCTGATGGATGCAAGGGGAAGCAGATAAGTTTGGTTAAATAAAAGTAGGTAAGGTGTGAATGAAATGTAGGTGTGGACAAGGTAGAGTTGCATATAATTGGATCAAAGGAATGAGGAGGAATGGTTTGCTTGGGATATGAGTAGAGGTGCTGGGAGAGGGTGGGATATGGGAGGGAGGGCAGGGGAGTGGAGTGAGGGAAAGTGAACAGAACAGGAAGAAACCCCGAAGCAGTAAAAAAGATTTCATGGGCTCAGTCTCTCCATAGTCCTCTGCACCAGCAGAACACAAATCAGAACCTCCTTCTGATTCACAGCTCACTCTTTGGTGGACAAACTTTTCTATTTCCTCCTTAGCATGTACTTCATCAAAAAATGATTTTGCCCCTCCAAGGAAAAACATTTTGAAGATGGCTGGGTACAGCAGTTTGAATCTCATGCCTGCTTTTTGATGTTCCTTAAACAATGGAATATACTTCCTCTTCTGCCTGGTGTACACGGTGTAATCATTCCCCACAAACACTCTACTATCTCCCACGTTTAGCTCATGTGAATGAAAAACAAAGAAGAGGAATGCGACAGCAATTTAAATAGAAATGTTCGTGAACATAAACAATACAAACAAATGGCAAACAACAATAAGGAATTTACATTCTATTAATTTAAGACTAATTTGAGATACGAAAGCACAGATATTCAAGAAATGGGTTAAGTTTTGGTAATAGTTTAAAACTTACTGGTTTAGTGGAGGTGCAAATAGTTGCAGGAAGAGAATTCTAGCATTTATTGTATCTATTGGAGATCCCTTGTTTGTAGTACCTAATTTACAGTGAAAAGATAATGTGGATCTTTATGAGGACTGTGAGCAACTTAAGGATTTTTGGAAGCTTGTTGATGATATAGATACAGAAATACAACACATATTGAAGCTTAATTAAATAAAAAGGTTAATAAGTGCTGCTATGAGTAATAAGCATCCCTTTAGATTTGTATAAAAGAATACATTGATGTTATCTAGCAAATGATAAAGAATGCCAAATGCCCAAATGAGTAGTTTCTTGGATTATTCAAGGAGGCTGAAGTAAGCCCAAGTACAGCATTTTCAGTTTCAGAAGAAATACAACCTTATCTCCATAAAAAAATAAAAGGAGTCCTGCAGCAGATAAAAGGAATACCTCTAACTACAGGAAAGGTCGAGAATAAATAGAAAGCAGTCTGATATTTAAAGACATATTCAGATGAATAACTTAAAATTTTATGTAGTTAAAAAATGACCTAGATGCTAGATTAAAATGATATGGCAGAGTACAGATATTATCTTTATTGGCTCTTTGTTGTACATTACAGCGTGAAGAAAATATTTATTACTTTAAAGCTTTAGTGAATGTACTTTTGCACAATTAAACATGAAGAGATGCTGTTGTGAAGACTAATGTCTGGAAGGGATGTCATTTTATATATATATATATATATATATATATATATATATATATATATGTGTGTGTGTGTGTGTGTGTATTACATTAAATACACACACACACACACACACACACACACACACACACACACACACACACACACACACACACACACACACACACACACAGATATATAGAGACACTCTATATGTACATATATATAGAGAGAAGCACACATTTTAACAATTTCAAAAACAGTTTTTCTGCATGTCTGTATTTATCATACATCATACAATGGGATATTTTGCAGTAATACACCGGTACAAGCCTTAGCAGATGGATGACAAGAGTGCTTGAAGAGTTCATTGCTGTAATTTTAAGATTTTTATGGTTTCTGTCTATTTGAAAACAAAGTGCTTTATTCTCTTGGGGGAGGGGCCCATCACAATTTAAGTGGAAAATGAGTTAATCTATTAAAAAGACATTTTTATTTCTAATTAAAACAATTTGTTCTTCTAAGTTGTGACAGAATCAAATTAAACTTCACAACAGAATCCCTCAGTTAAAATTGTTCTTAAAGTATTATTATTATTATTATTTTTTAAATACATTTATTGAAGTATCACTTGTGACAAAGGCAAATTTACATTTATATAAAAGTAATCAAACTGTATTAACGTGTTCATGTTTACAAACATTGTACTTCACATATATTGCTATATATCATATAACTAAGCAACATTACATAAACTGTTCTAGTCTTGCCCCCCCCTTTTTTTATAAACAAGAAATATTTTTATTAAACCATCACTTATGACATAGGCAGTCAAACATTTATCTAAATGAAAACAAACCACACCGACACAATCCTAGTCGCAAGCATTTTACATCACAAACATTCCTAAACTATTACTGACCTTTATTTTCCCAACTATATGTAAATGATAACAAAGTGATCATGTGACTTATGTCAAAATGATCATGTGACTTAGGTATATGCCTTCACTGCCTCAGACATACTTATCTAGATAGACAAAGATTTAGCAGAAATTAAAGGTTGATAATGGATCCAAGCCATTAAATATAATGCTGGTAACTCCAGAAGTAGCTATACGCTAATTATTTTTAAGAATAATTGAAGAATGTTAACCAAGGGAATCTTAAAAGAAAGACAGGTCTTTTTTAGTGAATGTGTTAGAGGATGCTAAGAAGCAACACATATCAGTACATGACCTCAATGTTCATTGCGTACTACCATTAAACTGGGGATAAAGAAGTTTGGACTCAGTGATATTACAGTGGGCAGTTTTATTGTCGCTCAGTATCTACAGCTGGACTGAACTATTCAGATTAAACAACACTGTATGCTGTAAAATATGTCAGAATTAATTGTAGTTTACAGCATGGTTTAGTTAACATTTGAACAATGAGAAGCCCATGGAAAGAGGCCGTACATATAATTATCTAAACAGCTAATTATTTGCTAAGAAAGGACTACATATTAAGGAATAAAATGTTTTATGAAAGTCAAAACATTAATTAAACAGCTGTTTTCTGTGGTTGGCTACACCTCTCAGCATCCCTTCTGTTAAGATACATACTTTTATTTGCAATAAAACTTGGCACATCGCTTGACAATTTTTATAAGAGTTAATTATTGGTCTAATAAAGAACTAATTATTGGTCTAGTAAGCACCAAACAGTTACATTTACTACCAAATAGTTTATCTTTAAAAATTTATATCCACAATATTTATAGTTTATATCAGCAGCACTAGGTTTTAGATTTTGTCCTCGTGGCCAACTCCACACCACATACCCTGGTGACTCACTGTCCCCACGACCACTTACTATCACAAAGGAAACTTCTTTTATATCCATGCTATTTATAGTTTATATCAACAACACTAGGTTTTAGATTTTGTACTCATGGCTAGCTACACACCAAAAGAAAGAATATAAGAAGTATCAGATGAGAAGGCAAGAAATGTGGAAAAGGCATAAATATAGTTGCAAGTACAGAAAACTGCTGGAACAACCTTATCTTGACTAGGGTCTGATACAGGAATGGTTAAGGAGAGGTAAATTTAAACCAAAAGATGAAATGTTAATATTAGTGGCGCAGGATAGTGGACTATGTATACGTTGGTTTAAAAAGTCCATTGAACATGTGGGAGAAACAGACAAATGCAGGTTCTGTAAAGCAGAACTGAAAACAGTCGCACATCTTGTTGCTGTAGGTGATACACCAATGGCAGAGAGCCTGTATACTGTAGGGCAAAACTGCTGCACTGGGGATTGTGCAAAAATTACAATATTAAAGTAGCTGAGAAGCACTGGAAACATGATCCACAAAGTATTATAGGGAATGATAACGTTTATATCACATGGAATCACCTATTACCAATAGTTCAAAAAATAGATGCGAGAAAACCAGATATAGTGGCCAGTGAAAAGAAGACAAAAGTAACATTGATCACTGAAATTGCTACGCCCAGTGATTACAGTGTCTTATGTACAGAGAGACATAGTCATAATTTTATTTATTTATTTGCAGTTGGTTTACCAGGATAGTCCACTGGGCCAAGATGAACCCGTTTTCAATGGAGTCCTGGGGAGAAAAGCTCCAGTATGAAGGTTACAATAGGTTTTACATTAGATTACAATGTTTACGAGTGAACAAATTAGAGCAATACATTTCAAGTAGTATGGCTTGAGAAACAAGGTTACAAGTAGGTTTTAGGTTATATTACAATATTTTCAAGTGATACATGTTCAAGAAGTACAGACAGGTGATGAAAGTTTCAGAAGATATAATACTGGTAACGAAAACATTTCTATATAAGTACTGAGAGGTCCTAAATCTTGACTAAGCTTGAAAGTATGACACATAATACAGTTTATAAAAAGTTTGGTTTGAACAAGTAGAGAGAGTATGAGTTAGGAGAGGCAGTAGAGGAAGTTAGCAGAAGGGAGGGAAAAAAGAGTTTGCCAGTTTATATTGTGATGGATGAGAACAGGAGCATTCCTACTGGGATAGTAGGTGAGAGTGAAGAGATTTTTTGAAAGTGAAGTGGTTAGAGATGATACGAATGGATGGGGGTAGGGAGTTCCAGAGACGTGCTAGGCCATAGGATAGGAGATTTTTACCTGGGGGGCGAGTAGGTTTATGCAATTCTATTAGATTTTGGTTGTTAGATCTTAGTACTCTGTTGGGTAGGTGCATTTTAAAGGCAGAGGAAAGGGATGGACATAGTAGGGGGTTGAAAATGAGTTTATGTGCTAGAGTCAGTTGAGTGTAGGTGAGATGATTGGAAAGTTCTAGCCATTTTAGTTTGTGGAGAGAAGAACAGTGGTGGCTAGATGATTTGTGGCTAGTAGCAAATTTGGCGATTTTGTTGTAACATGAGGAAAGTAGTGTTTTAAGGGAAGATTGTAGGTTAGTTAAGAGTGGGACTCCATAGAGAAGGGAGGGGATAAGAAATGAGGTAGAGAGAGTGATTTTGTTGGAGGGTGTGAGGTAACGATTTTGTTGATAGAGCATGCCTAATTTTTGATGGTTTTTTTTGATATTTAGTTTTAGGTGGGAGTTGAATTTAAGCTTACTATCAATTTGGACCCCAAGTAATTTAGTCTCAGACACCAGTTCTAGAGATATGTTGTTATTACTAGTGATATAAAACGTGTTTGTATTGATAGAGGTGACTTTAGAGGGAGTGAATACCATTAATGTGGTTTTAGAGGCATTTAGTGCTAGGTGATTTCTTTTCTTCCATTGTTCTGTGATTGAGAATGCATCTTGTGTAAGTTTTTGCAGCATGGGGAGGGATGTGACAGAAGAGATAATAGTTCAATCATCTGCATATTGGATGATATTTGAGAAAGGAATAGAATTGCGGAAGTCATTTATGAATATATTAAAGAGGAGAAGACCTGGTATGGAACCTTGAGGAACTCCAGTTGGGGTAGCAAGGAATGAAGAGGTAGCCTTTTTCCATTTTACTGATTGATATCTATTCGATAAGTAACTGAAGAACTAGTTCAGAGAAGAAGAAGATAAGTTAAGCTGAGAGAGTTTAGTTAGAAGAAGTTTGTGAGAGATAGTGTCAAAGGCCTTAGAGAGGTCAAGTAGGAGGGTAGAGACAATATGACCAGAGACTCGGGCTTTGTTTACAGTTTCCAAGAAGGAGAGGAGGGCTGTCATAGTGCTATGACCAGGCCTAAAACCATGCTGTGTTGGAGTTAGTAGGTGATTGTCTATGAGATATGGTAGGAGTTGTAGTTGGATACATTTTTCTAGGAGTTTAGAAATGGGAGATAGGATAGCGATGGGTCAGAAATTAGTTGTATTGTTATTATTACCACCTTTATGTAAGGGTATAATGAAAGCCTTTTTCCAGATTTGGGGTACTATGCTTTCTTGGATAGAGTGGTTTATTAGGATACTAATGGGGTAGGCAATGGCCATACCAGGATTTGCAGGCAGAAATGAGGGCAATGTGGAAGAAGGATACCCAGACAGTTTCAATAGCAGTAGGAGCAATGGGTCTCAAAAAAAAAAAGAATTTACAGTTGTATTTACATATGTTACCGATACATGTCATTCTATATGAATTGCAGAAGGAGTCAGTTCTGGGCACTTTGTGGGTGCTACAAAGAACATTTTTGGCTAACATTAAAGGCTACAACAATACTAATTTCATGAACTTTAATCATACTTTGACTTAGGGAATGGGATCCATTCCTGTCATGGTATTAGAAACCCAAAAGACTTGTTGAAATTAAACCGAGAATATCCTGATGACTCATTGTCCTCATGGCCACTTACTATCAAAGAGGCCATTCTGCTGAATTCTTAACTATTCCAGGAAGTGGGAAGACTGGGACCGCCATAACTGGTGATGCATGGACAACTGCTTACTATAGCTCCTCTCTCTGATAGGATAACCATATTCAATGCTATTAAGGGGATTCCAACATGCCCACACATACATATGCTTCTCCAGGTTATTTGTTTCATTTCATTTATTTATTTGGAGTATTCAGATGCTTATTAGCTAAGCATTTTACAGTTTTAACAAACATGCAAAAAAACACATTAATTGCAAAGCCCAGACATAAAAAAGCTAATACTAAAAACAGCTATCAAAATTAAATATTGCACATCTATTTCAGTTCACAGAAATCTTTCTAAAATGATACATTAAGGATCTTCCAACAAAAGGTCCAACATTGTAAGTCCTAATCAGAGAAGTTAGCTGATTGCAAAGGACCAGTAGTAAACAAGTGAAGGACACTAATTCAAAGCATTGGATTTAGGTCATTGCAGTAAATAGCAGCACCTCTGTTGATGATCTTTGGGAACTAGATGGAAAGTAGGCTGCCAGCAGTGCTTTCAGATAAGCATGAACTGGGCTGGGCACAGCTGTATAAGTCAATAATAAGACCTTAGAAATTGATCTAATAGTGAATGGAAGGAGAGGGGGGACTGCAAATTATAGAGAAAAGAAGTAATATGGCAGACACGAGAACTACCTATCAACAGCCTTGATGCAGAATGTTGCCCTCTCTGTAATTGTACCTACGGGGCTGCAGGATTATCTTGCTGGCAATTCTCCTTCTCTGGTCATTATCAAGTGGGTAGCACTACAGTGGCATGAGCCTTCCATCTTAGGATGAGAAAAGTGTTAACTAATCACTTCCACATCTGGGTCTTGCAGTTGCTTGCGGAACATAAGCTCTAATAGCACAGTATGGCGTAAACTCATAGTGGGAAGTTTTTTAATGCTTTTTAAGAGCAATAATCTTTCCAACTGTTACTAAAAATTAAAGATGCTAACAAAAGAGAAAGCACACAAAAATAATTTAGCAATTTTAATTCATGTATGGAGGCAATCATCTTAAACTTTTTTTTTGTGGGCATAACACTATAACTAAAAATTGGTATGTAACTTAACCAGTGGAAAAACAAAGTATTTTAATTAGATAAAATACAGACATCCTTGTTTAGTAAAGCAAAACAAGTTTAGTTTAATTATATCTGTGATTAACATACAGTGAGAAACTAACACAAAACTGGAATATGCACAGAAACATTTCAAGATTCGTATAGATCTTTATGCAGACTCCTCACTATTAAGAGCCTGTAAAAATGAAACATAACTGACACAAAAATTAGAAATGCAAACAAACTCTACTTTATAATATGTACAATGTTTGCATTACATAATAGCTAAACTATGCAATAAAGCATTTCATAACCCTGATGGACTGCACAGTAAGTACTAAAAACATATAAAACAGAATCAGTATTTCATATATTTAGATATTTTAATTACTTTGTTTCTTTTATTTGGGTGATACTCACTTTGTTTCTGTGGCAAAATTGTTTCATACCTAACGAGAGAATGGCCATGAACTGTAGACAGCAGATTTCCTCGATCAATTATAAACAAAAGACAACATGTTAATTGCTAAATATGTTAATGATTTTAGAACAAGCTGGGGGTCAAATAATTAATATAGAACATGTTTTATCTTCTAAGGGCAAAGTAATGTCGAAACACCAATAAACTAGAATAGTCAACTGTTAATCATTTTTATAATTCTAAACTTTACCATACGGCAGTATTACTGCCGCAAAATGTTATGAAGACTTGATTCCTTAAGCAGGCAATATTTATTTAAAGTTATTCTGTTTTTATGCATTTCCTGGAACTTTAGACTTTTAAACAATTTTAAAATATGTACATAAATTTGAATCATTGCTAGAAAGATTTTAATACAAAACTTCAGCATTTTGAATAGGCATAAAGCTCTGTTAGTCAAAGTTCTGTAACAATGTCAGAACCTTTCATACAAAGTCTTATGCATTCTGCAAATATATGATGAATTTGTAGCAGTATATTTAAAAAAGGTAGTTTTATAGATGTTTAATTTAGTAGGACATATTTAAAAGAATTGCAGGGATATTAAAAAATGAAATGACTAGTTCTTTTATATATAATCAGATATACTAATATAAAAAGTTTATATATATATATATATATATATATATATATATATATATATATATATATATATATATATATATACACATAAAATCACCAAAATTTGACAACTTTTTCCCTAATAGTAAAAGAATCATAGACAATAATTAGTTCCCTACTAACATTTGCACTTAAAATTATTATGTGCCCTGCTTCCATCAAGTGATATCTGGAAACAAAACATATTTTTTTCTAATTACTTATGGAATAACTAGATGTCTTGAGTAGTGAGGCATATGAAGATAAAAAGAACAAATGGATCAGATGAAGGGTGGAGGAAAGCACTGAGTGGTATTAGCCAGTTCTCTCTCTCAGAGTTGGTAAAGTTTACAGCCAGAACAGGGCTCCAGTGACAGCCAAATCCTTGTCAAGAATACAGCAAAGCATAGGAATACATAGGAACCTAGTGCTGCACTGATGTCTTTATGTGTATTGTGGAAGAGAGGTGGGGTAAGGAGGGCAGCTGATTTATTTATGTATTGGCATTTTTAACTGGGATAGTCCAATCTATGTGCTCTTCCTATGTGTATATTTATTTTAAAGCTTCATCATCTTTGGGGGTTAAATTATAAAAAAAAGTTCTTATATTTTTGATTGTTGCTTTCATTCTGGTAAGCCATCTGATCATAGAAGCCTTTTAAATAAATGTGAATATGATGATTATGATAGTTATACAAACAATATGGAATAAAGAAATGTTTTTATAATTTAACTCTAAACGACATTAAAGCTTTAAAAAATCAAGCTGCATGACCAGTTAGAAATCAAGGCCGTTGATAAGGGTAGTGGTATTGTAATCACATGCAGACAGTTATACTTAGATACAATGACAACTTCACTTGCTAATGACATAACATAGAAGGTCTTTAAATGTGAAATGAATGGTATAATTTCTAAGGTTAAAACTATGTTATAATAGTAATCTAATGAGTCAAGATACATCTGATAATTTTTATGTATCTCCACCTGTCACACCCATTATTTATCGTCTGCTAAAATTCATAAATCATTAACAGATCCAGCAATACATCCTATAGTTTTAGGCTCAGATTAACCGAGAGAATCACTATCAATTTATATTGAGAAATAACTTTAGCCTTTATTTAATGATGCTCCAACTGAACTTAAAGACACATAGCTTTTTCTTTTTAGAAATCTTGTCATGTCAACATGATTCTAATAAAGTCAATGATTATTTATGTGTGACTTCAGATATTAAATCTCCTTTATACTGCTATATCAGATGTATACAGTATATAAAATGTTTGATAATTTTTTTTATCAAATAATAGTAGGTATTGTAACGCACATATAAGTTTGATATATTTGTTATTAAAGTTGGTTTTAGAGAACAGTGTTATATTATTTGAGGATAATTTTTTAAGCAGACCACTGCAATTTGATGAACACAGAATGTGCCAGAAGATATGGTAAAACAATATTGGTTTTAGGGAAGCAAATGTTTTTTTTATTAAAAGGACATGATTAAGTTAATATTATGGACTGTTATTGTAGATTTGTTGATTCTGTGTTTTTTATATGCAGAGGGAATGAAAGTTCACTACTAATTTTTTTTAGAGTTTACTGTTTGCTGTGCTTGTAGCACATTTTTTTTAGAATTTGCTGCTTGCTGTGCTCATAGCACATTTTTTTAGAGTTTACTGTTTGCTATGCTCATAGCACTTTTTTTAGAATTTACTGTTTGCTGTGTTCATAGCACATTTTTTAGAGTTTACTGTTTGCTGCTCTCATAGCACTTTTTTTTAGAATTTACTGTTTGCTGTGCTCATAGCACTTTTTTTATTGTTTACTGTTTGCTGTGCTCATAGCACATTTTTTATTGTTTACTGTTTGCTGCGCTCATAGCACATTTTTTTAGAGTTTACTGTTTGCTGTGCTCATAGCACATTTTTTAGATGTCAGCATAGTACATAGCTCTCATGGTGCATGTAAGACTAGAGTTCTTAGAAAAGGATGCAGAAAGAGTGCCTTGTTGTCTAGGAAAAGTAAGCATCCAAGATTTATATATAATAATGCATTGTTGGTACAAATGCTTAGAAAGGCACTCCTCACTATTAATGATGAGGAATTAAGTGATGCATCATGGAATTTGAAGACAGATTTTATAAAAAGAGAGTACAGTGAAAAAGATGTTGATGTAATTATTAGTCAGATTTTGGCAGATCGAAAGAATAAAGCCAGACTATTTTTAGAAGGAGTATGGTGTTGGATAATAATACACATTTGATTTCAATAAGAATCATATAACCACTTTTATATTTCACATTCCTCACATTTATGCTAGGAATGCTGGTATGGTATGTAAAATAATTAAGAAAAATTGGATAATTTTAACAATTAATGATGGCGGGAAATGAGTAGTGGGTGATAAACCATTATTTCCTTTTAAAAAGAGATCCAGTCTTGAAAAACAATTATATTATAAGCGTGCAGTGATTTGAATGATTAAATCAAAAAGAAAAGGGACTTTTTCTTGTAGGGAATGTGACTAGTTTAGATTTAGTTAAGAAACGGATGTATTCATACATTCTGCTACATATGCACAATACATTACAAGTGAGGGTTGGGAGGGTGGCCTAATGGTTAAGGTATTTGCCTTACAAACACAAGGTGTGGGGTTTGAGTCTCACAAGGGATAATTGGCTAGGCTTAAAATGGCTCGCAAGGGCAGTTAGATTAGTACTAATCTATGAACCTATGATTATGTTGATTGTACTATGAAACACATGTTGTTTGTTGCTAATTGCAAGGAATGTCAAAGGTTTTATATATGAAAAAGTGATAGGCAATTTAAAGAAAGGATATATTCGCATCTATATGATGTTAAAAATGAGTATGAGTAATGCTTTGGCTAAACATTTTACATACGAGTGTGAGAAACGTGATTTTAAATTTATGAGAGCTTAAGGGGTGGTGACATAAAAATTATTACAGAAAGTTTAGAACATGATTGGATTACCAGGGTAAATGCATTATAGAACTTGGTTTAAATGAATGCTGTAGCCTGACACCTTAACTGAGTAAAATAAAGTTAATTCATAAGATTGATCATTGTTAAACAACTTGGAACAGCATCCTGTGGACGCAAACACGTTTGTCATTTGGTTAATAAAAGTTTCATCTCTACATGTTTCCAGTTGCATTATTCTTGCTTACCTTTACAGCTGGATTTACTTATTGCTGCTGTTTTGTTTTTAACTGGTGCACAATCTTAACCAGCCTAACCTCAGAACTTTACACTAGCCTTTACTGGGACTAGTAAATACTAACGTACCACCTTTTGTCTCTCATATCACAGTGTACCCACCATCCTTTAATGAAGTCTGTCCCATCAACTTTTCCCTTCAGTACCATTGTGAAAAAAATTCTCTAAATGAATCTAATTCAGATTGAGATCAAACACCAACATCAGGAACCTTAAAATCGTCGTCTCAACCCTATTGTAAATGAACTGATCCCAGCCATGATGCAGAGCTCATTATCATTTTATTATTAGATCTCCAGTAGACTTGCTCCCCCTTAATCACTAGATCTTATAAGACCAAAAAGAACCAATTGTTGACATATCAGCTTAAAGAAAGAAATAAAACTCAGAGATAAAGCTTGGCATGCATAGAAACCCAACCCTACACTCAATGCAAGAAAACACTTTACCCAGCTGTGTAACCTCACTAAACAATCCACAAGACAGCATAAAAGTCAGTTAATGGTATGTTATCAAAACTTCTAAAATATAGCCTTAAAAAGAATTCAACCTACCGAAAGGCTGTAGTAATGCCTTTGCCTTCCAATCTACAACCTCTCAGCTGCTACCAGTTTCTTCAGTCATTTTTACTAACTCCTCCCAAATTGAAACAATCTCCACCCATCTGCCTTCCACCACATGGTCACCCCATCCATATAGTCCTCTATATTGCTTTAAAAACATTACAGTCAAAGACTTAACACTACATCTGGAACAAATAAAGTTTGATAATCCTCCTGACCCAGACAATATTTATTCTTGGTTTATATTTAATTGCAGAGATTACATTGTAACTCTGCTACAACATATATAAAATCTTTGCATTTCACCAAAAGTTATGCTGTATATCTTGAATCCAGTCATAGTAAAATCATTACCCAAACAAGTAAAACTGCTAGCTAAACAAAAGAATCCCACTTTAACTTCACATTATTTTTCTATTCTCCATATGTAGAATCCTAGAAAATATTGTTTGCTCCTAACTCTCATAATACATCAGCTAATATCACCACCTCTCTACTAACAATGTGTTTTTGGGCTGCTTAGAACATACCGACAGCACGCTGGACTCCAAGTGATGACATTCTACTAGCAATGGACAAAAGAATATTTGCAGGGACAATTTATTGGCCTCACCAGAGCATTTGATCTTGTGAATCACTCCATCTTCACAGACTTTTTAGTTAGACTATGGATAAGAACAGGTGCAATTCCCTGGTTCAAAATGATGTCACAATCATCACTTCACTGTCAGTATCAGCTCATAAACTTCACCTTCAACATCCCTTTTCAAAGACGTCCCTCAAGACTCCAGTCTTTCCCAGTCTGTCTACATTAACAAGCGTCTGTGTGATCTACTTCCTCTCCCCTCCTTTGCCTTCCCTGTCTTACTCTGTGCACATGACAAGGACTTCTTCCACTCTACCTTATCTCTCCCTACGCTATAGCAAGTACTGCAAACAGATTTCCATTTCATATTCAAAGGATTAACAACAAAAGGATCTTGCTTACCTCCTTAGAAACAAAAAGTGCTCTTTGGTGATATGGAGAAACTCAGTAAAGTTTGAACTCTTGAAAATCTGTGATCAACTAAATAATCCATTAGAAAATGTTTACTCATTTAAATTATTTCAAATATCAGTTTCCATCTGCATCTAGAGAATAGATGCAAAAAAACTCACTCTTGTACTTGGTCAAGACATATCTCCCACTTTCTCTCATTTGTCATTCGAACAGCCATAGACAAAGCCATATCGTGCTTAGAGCTAGAATATGGTCTCCCTCTAATAGCTGCTGCTGCATCTGAAATAAACTCAATAAGCATCCACTCCATCTTAGATAAAAAATGATCACCCTCTTCCCTAGACAGAAAGAGCATTGTAAAACTGAGAACAAAGCAACAAGTATTCCAGTCAAGCAAAGAACTGGCCTCTTGCATGGCTCAGAACTGTTCAAACTTATCAGATGTACTTTCCCTTAGACTCCAAACTCATATGACAAATACCACCCTATAATCTTAGAAGCCTTGACCTCTCAGACTCACTGCTTCAAACCTCCAAATCTAGGCTGTAGAGTACAGACCATTGCTACTCTATCATAGGCCCCAAAGTTTGGGAATACCTCCCCTCTCATCTTAAAGATAATTCTTATTTTTATTATTATTCTTACACTGTATTCCATTTACAGGTAAAAGCTCATATTCAAACTCAGGTAAAGTGCAACTGCATTCTCTCAGGACATATAACTCACCATATTTCCTCATTTCTCACAATAACTGTAAGCTGGGAGCAATCACTGAATCCCCAAATGATGTTGACATCCTACAAAACAGACCTAAAAATGACAAATGACTGGTGCCAAAACCATGGTCTGTGACCAAATGATAAAAAATAAGTAACCATGCCCTTCAGTAATCAGATATCTCTGCAAATTAGCACACCCCTAAAAGTAGATCCAGTGATGAAGGACATAGGAACACAGATAGATAGCAACCTCAGGTCTGACCACCAGGTAGTTATGGTAGTGAGGAAATCCTTCTGTGTGGCTCAACTTATAAGTAAAGGCATGGCATCAAGTTCAAAGGAAGTCATAGTGCCCTTGTACTCAGCCCCCTTCAGGCTCATAATCCATTAACAATGGTTCCTTCTGCATGTACCTAACTAGACACTTACACCAGTTGGAGTGTCCCCGAGGTTTCTCACTAAAAAAATACAAAGCGTAAGACACATGACTTATGCAGACTTACTAAAGGCCCTATCCATTTACTCTATCTCATATTGTTTATTGAGAGGTGACTTATGCCTGACCTACAAGGGATTCTCTGATCCAGCCCTGATTAAAATGTTACATATTTTCAAGAAATATCATACAAGGTTTATGCATTCCATGGACCTGAACCTTATTTGTGACTCTAACAGAACTTGCTGGAGAGATTCTTATCCCAAAGGCTACCTCATCTATGGAATAACCTTCCTATCTTTGTAAAACAAAGCCCTTCCCTCACTCTCTTCATAAAGAATTTGGATAAATGGGTGGTGGGGAACCATAAATTCACTCCCAGGGTACTACCCATGTCCCTTATGGACAGAGGCAGTATGTGAAATGACTTGGGGCTACAACACCCAAAGACCCACTGCCCTGATACTACCCCATTGCATATCTGGGGAATTAAGATATAGTATTGTCATATCCTGGGTATTATTTACTAGGCTTGTAAAGGCTCTTGTGTCATTAGCCTAGTAATCACCTCTGAACCTCTGAAAAATATATTTGTCTTATATTCTGTATTTCATCCTCTACTGATCTCTTTCCTTTATTTGTGTCAACTTGTTTTGGTTGGTGCATGTTTCTGTAACTATTGTATATATGAATGTTAGTTTGCATTCACAGTTTTTTTCATATTCTACTTGTCAAATGTTGTAACAATTGTTGCTTTTGTTCCTTCTGGTGTAAAACTGAAATTGGTCTTCCATGATCAGTGCTCTACCCTGGTTAACAAATTCAACTATAAATAAAAAAAAAATGAGACTCAAAGTAGATTGTTTGGTTCTGACCTCTGGTTATTGGTTAGGTATGTAATAGTCTACAGACTGATAGCCTGGTATATACCCATGAACCTATAATCTATGATTAGCCAAAACTTTCAGAATACTATCCTACAAGCTCTAAATGCAGCTCATATACACTCAAATAAAAAATAAAATATGCAATTTATTTTACTTACATTTTAGCATTTTTTTATCTTTTTTGGCCCCTGCTTGTTGCCAAGTTCTCTCCTTCTCTAACTAGGCTACAGTTTCCAGTACTAGCTATCCTATGTTACTTCCCTGATGGCTATCCCAGTGGTAAGTAGTGAATTTCTAAGCCCTTACAGAGAGGAATTAGTGAAAAATAATAGAGACAGGTGGTTCAGCCCCTGTAGCTAGGACTCTGTGATAGAATGGTGAGGCTTCATGACTGTTCAGCTACTGGATTTTATTTTGTATCCATCTTCCCTTCACTGCACCCTAAGGTTTCTGTGCCTCTTGGACAGGAATAAATTATAGTTAGTAACAAGTGCACGCACACTGCATTACTTACCTCTTCAAAGCATCCTTTCAAGCTTATTCCATACCAAAAGGGCCTGTTTTTAATATCTGCACATCCAGTATTCAAAACAGTTCCACAGTCCTGGTCCTCTCCATCTTGTGCAGGACAGCTAGCCATTTCCTACTGGACCCCCCCCCCTCACCAATCCTCTCTAGACTTGAGCTAGTAATCAAGCCTCAGTTGTTAGT
>NC_056746.1:520338184-520393184 GCF_019279795.1 Protopterus annectens | reverse complement strand
TTTCATATATTGCGCTATGTCATATAACCTAAGCAATATTACATAAATTATTCAATTCCTGCCTTTTTTTAAACAAGAAACATCTTTATTAAACCACCACTTACTACATAGGCAATCATACATTTAAATAAATGAAAACGAACCACACCGACACAAGCCTAGTTACAAGCATTTTACATCACAAACCATTCTAACATACTCCCCCTTGCAAACACTATACATCACTTGTAATCAACCCAATATTTCTCACTCAAATATTACATAGCTCATTTAAGTCCTGCTGCCTTATAAACCTCATTCTTCCCTTGTATGTATTGTTCCCACAATTTCCATTTTTTCCTATGAAGTTTGCTCCTACCCTTTTCTAAAGATCTCAATTCCAGTTGTTTTATCTCTGTTACTATATTCACTACTTCCAGTATAGTTGGTTTAGACTTTGATTTCCATATTCTAGTAATTGCTGTTTTTGGCATCCATCATTATTAGACACAGCAAGGTCTTACCATGTCTAAGTAATTCTGAATCTGTATCATAGTCAGCAAAACAATCTCCCTCCTCAGACCAATCTGTCCACCCAGCATCTTGAACAGTGCATCCGCCAGGGAATCCTTAAAGTCTGCCAACTCACTGCATTCCAAGAAAATATGTTCCGAATTACCTCTTTCTTCCCCTTCACACCTCCAACATTTTCTGTCTGCCTGAGGAAAAATTCTCCGAAATCTACTTGGGGTATAAAAATATCTATGTAAACATTTCCAAGCAAAAATCCTAAATCTTCTAGATTTTGTTGCATAATGAGACATACATATATCCTCCAATTGTTTCTTTGTGAATTGCTTATCCAGTCTCTCTTCCCAATCCTTTCTAACCTCCTCTGATTGTTTCTTATAGTTATCATGCAATATTTTATATGCTCTATTCATTTTTCCTTTTTTAATAGCAGATTCTCTTCTTGATTCTATTAAAAACTCTACCAGTGCTGGTCTTTTGTTTAGAACTCCCTATTTCTTTTTCTTTGCCTATACTCTGATATCAATCCCTGATAGGGGAAGGCAAACTCTAACCTGCAGTCCAAATAAATTCTTGGTGTCTTCCCATTTTATTACCTTTCCCCTCTCTAGTTAATTTGCTCCCAATACCTTGGTTCCTTTGCCAGTTTTCTCCAATAAATTCCAGCCCCTCTTGCTTATTGTCTGTATCCCTAATTGAGCTCATCCCTATTGAAAGAATCTCTTTTCTTCATTCCCATGTTGGTTTAGTTCTTAGAATGCTTTCTGCTATTTAGTTTTCTTGACCAGAAGCTTTGGACTGGTTTTGTTTCACCTGTTTGAAGCTTAAGGGATTTTTCTCCTCAATGAAACATAGTGGAAGGTTATAAGCTAAGGTCCCCCATCCCTGCTCTTTTGATGCAGAATTACCATTTAGTTTGTCTTTTTACTGGTTCCATCTTATTTACTTGCCTTATGCTTCTTGAGTTGTGGTCTTCAGAGCAAGATGCAATTTTCTATGTGATATGTCTCCACCAGTGACTTATACCATGATAGCATCAATTCCTTGTGATGTGGTCATAACCCCCAGTGAACTCACAGCCTTCTGCCCCCCCCCCATGCTTTGTTCCATTATACTGAAGTCCCCCATGTCATCAACTCCCATGCAGCTTGTGTCTTCATGTGTGCAGTCTTAAATACTGATGCATATTTTCGGCTTCCTACATGCATGGTTTTACTTTATTTTGAGCACCTCTCAAAATTCTTCATTCTGCTTCCGAGGTTGATGTCTGATGAGACAGTTGAACTGGATGGACATTATTTCATTAATTAATAATTAATTAATTGATTTCCTAATATCCACTTTCACTTGTTAAGTTTTATTGGATAGTTGGAACCTGTCCTGGCAGATGATAGGTGGAAGGCAGAGAACCAGCCCTCACTGTGATGCCAGTCTATTGCACACATTACCACACATACATGCGGTATACATACCTAAGGGCAATTTTGAGGATTTCCATTTCACCTGTAAGCATGTCTGTGGGATGTGTGAGGAAAACAAAGGCCCAAGTGAAAATCCATGCAGACACAGGGAGAATATGCTGACTCTACACACAAAATGCACCCAAGCTGAAGCTGGGAACGAAACCAGAGAACCAGACACTATAAGGCAGCAGTTCTAACCACTGTAACATTGTGTTGTCCAATGGTATATTTTACAGTTTGCAAAAAAAAAAGGAACAGCTAGCTTGCCTACTGAACAGGTATTACACACACCCTAAACATGATCTGTGTGGTACCCGGCTGGTCATGTTGCCTTTGTCAGAGTAGAAGACATTTTGCACCATTGTCCAATATTCATCCTTCATGCAGTTTTGTAAACACATCTCAGCATATTCTCCCAAAACTCTGGCAGGCCCTTCTTGCTCTGCTATGCTTGGTAAAGTATTACGTCAAAATGTCACATAACTGAAGGTTGTGGTGAAAGGGACAATGCCAGGACTATGGAGTACCACAGAGATCAGTTCTTGGTTCAGTACTTTTCGCTGTCATTGTTTTGGATGTATGTGAGGGATCAGGGTCAACCTCTTTGCAGATGACTCAGTGTTAGATGCAGCAATACAAGATGGGGAATAGTGTAAGGAAGGACTTAAAAAGGCTGAAAATGTGGACATTTCTTGCAGACAAATGAAAAGTACTGTACCTGGACCACAAGAAACCTGGCATTAATTACCAGCTGGTGAAGTAGAACTCAGAAAAAGAGCAGGCGAAAGATCTGGGAAAATTGATTATAAATGGTTTGGACCACATGGAGCAGAATGAAAGAGTAGTGGCAACAACAAACAGAATGCTGGTGTGTGGCCTCAGGTGGACAGACTCTAGACACAGTGAAGTCATGCTTCTACACTACTAGGCTTTGGTCAGGTCATACATTGAGTGCTGTGTACATTTCTGCAGGGTTTACAATGAAAGGGACTTTAATCTGGAACTAGAGCTATTCTCTCATGAGACTAGAAGAGACAAGAGGGTGATAATACCAGTACATAACATTATGACATAGAGATTAGAAGGGATCGTTCTGAACAGGAAGGACAGAAGGGGAAAGAAGTGACACAGTCAGCAGAATGTGGGGATTATTTACTCCCTGGATCTCTGGAAGTACTTTTTCACAGAGAGGGTTGTGGACCCATGGCATGAAGTAATGCAGTTGTTGGTGCAGGTGGAATCCCCGGAAGCATTCAAGAAGAATTGGGTGTAAAAAGGTGGATGGAAGGGATTTAAAATCTTAAATTCACTTAAAGGGCAGACTATATAGATTTATATTCCCTGTCAGCAGTCAGGCAAATATAAAGTAATGCAGCTGTTGTTTAAAAATCTAATTTCTGGTCAGCTATTCATTGAAAAATGGAAATATATTTGTGCATTTTGTTATGACACAGTGGTAAAAATGGATTGGACAAGATGATACAAAAGTACTGGAACAGCAGTTTTCAACTAATTTGTCAAATGGAAAATCATTTAAAAAAATGCTCACATTATGGGGTTTCTTTTAACTCCATAGTACAGGGACCCTAGATTTGATTATACAAATAACAATGGAGTTATGAGCACGGCCCTTCATAGGGAGATATGGGGAACTTTGCCTCACCAAGAAACACTATTTATTCTGATGTAGTTTCAAATGGAAAAAAAATCATTAAAAAAGCACTTTGAAAAATAAACAGGGACCCAAGTAAAAATATTTTTTTTTCATGTCTGATACCACATTCCAAAGACATGCAGCAGGAAGATTGGACATACTAAATTGGCCATAGGTGTGAGTGTGTGTGAGTGTGGTGTGGAAGAACTACCACAGCAGGGCTAGCCACCCAGTGGTGTAAATCCTTGGCTTTAGATGATTGTCACTGTTGAAGTGACACCCTGACCTCATGTGCAAAAATGTGAAAAAGGGTTGTGGATGGATGAATGGATGGATGGATGGATTAACTAAGTGCCTCATTAAACGAATTACAGTAATAGAGAGGCACTGTTAAATATGTAGCAACATTTCTTACATCCTAACTATATAAAACATTGACTAGCAAAGATAATGAACAAAATATTGCTTGCCACAATCTGCCCACATAATTTTTATTGCTTTGAATCATGCAAATCATTGGATTCATGCATAGCAAAATCTTTACTTTCAAAACATGATTTTTCATTCCTGTCTGTGGCAGTACCTCATGAGACCAGAACAAGTTTACTGCAAGTGATGTATGGTACTGTTCAGGTACATTATGCAAAAAAAGGAAGCCATTCTACATATGTCTAGCTACGTTTGTTTTTCTATGGAGCATGAAGGCCTGGGTCTAGCAGAGACCTCAAAAAGTGTGGGTGGTCATCCTTTACACTACATGTGCCAAGTGTTTGGGTTCTATAGAGTATGGCCTGTTAGCCAGGACAGAGAGGTAGTATGGAAATTCACTGCTATCTCCCATACCCCATCTGTATTTTTTTTTTATTCAGTAAAGGACAGACTCGAGCAAAATAAAGCAGCTAAGATATGAGGAGTCATTATGATACAGCTGTGTTGGGCTATAGATTTAGATGGTAAGTATTAACTTCTTCCTTCCCTGACTTGAAGAATGAAATGATATTCCTGTAAGAGTTAAGAGTTTGTGTGGTTTGTACTATTATCTTTTCTTTCAGAACAATTCTTTTTTGGCATTTTTGTAGTCAAACCTCTAAAGATTTGTTTTATTTTTTTCTCTACCTAACCAAATTCCTGTCTCCACCCACACCTGCACTCCCACACACATATGATCTGCAACAGCTGTTGTCAACCCAAAAATGGAAATATGAATATTAAAAAATAGTTACATGGTCTTAATCCTTTGATGTATCATTTTAAAGGAAACTAACTTTACTTTCTGGGTACAGAAACCTAAGTTAGCAAAGGAAAAATGATTAAAGCATTTGTCAGCTCTAGTAACTATCATCTACATGCTTGCTCACTGTCACTTCTCCATATTGTAAATATTTGCTTCATTTATTTATTTAGAATTTGTTAACTGAGTAAGTGACCTAACCCAGGAACCCTTTTCAGCTACGAACTGTGCTGTAAGGCAAATATAAGTATTTAACAGCATGAAATAAGACAAAAACTATCACAACTAACACCCTAAAACAGTGAGTCATACAAATGTAAAGGAATATTTATAAGTAAACCATTGAATATTTAGGTATTTGAATGTAGAAGTACTAACATTTTCCTGAATTATTCACTTTTCCTGACTTGGTGTGAATTTAATGTGGGAATATGTACTTAGGATGATATGGGTGTCTCAACCTTCAAAATGGGGGACTACATGGAAGCTTGTCTTTGCAAAAACACTTTTTAGGTGAAAACTATATCCATGATTTTAAATTCCATTATGAATGCAACAGTTATTTATAATATGTTCATTTCCACCAGGACATACGCATTGCTGATAATACAAAGGCTTGTACCTCATTCCTCCTGAGACTCAATAAGGAAAGAAAAAAATGAAGTCGAGAAAATGTTTTGATATTTTCGAAACTCGGCCTGGAGATGTTAAACAGCTTATTACTACATTTCTAAGACTCTGTTTTTCTTCTTCTTCTACAAAATAGTAGTTAGACATCTGAATGTGCATTTTTGTCTTTGGAGGTCGGTATTGCACAGAATTATGCTCAGTGAGAACACTTGCTTATTTGCTTGTACCTCACATATCCATATAAACTGCTACTTTTATTAGCCTCCATTTTTTGTTCTTTCATGATGAGTGTCCTGTAGATATCATTAACATTTTAGTATTTTATTTCCTAAAACATATTACCAGAAATGTTATTATAGAGAAGGTGTTGACAGTGATAACTGACCTTCATCTAGATAATCGCTGATCCAAGTGAAATACAGACACTTTTAATTTAGTTTCGCTATGCCACGGCTAAATTTTATAATACTAGCCAGGAGCTACAGGAAGTAAAAATGCATGCCACAGACAAGACAATTCAATTAAAAAACAGCTAAGGAATTAGCATGAGTGTCACATTTTCAGCTTGTAAATCGGTCTAGAAAAGGAGGTACAGAAGACCTTCTTTGCATGAACTTTGCCAGTTTTAGAACACTGTAGCAACTGGCCAGGGTTTTAGGAGCTAAAAATCTTTCTCATTTAGTGCTGCAGTTCACAGCGAAGTCGACTGTGAAATGTAGATGGCATAATTATTCCATTTAACTACTGCCCCATTTCTACTGCTAATTCACTTATTCTGTCTTCATCTAAACCTGCAGAATGCTTAAGTGTGAGGGCTCTTTTTTCCTTTCTAAATGATATAATTGCGACAGGCGAGCATAAATTATACCCTTCAGAGAAAAATGTACTTAACTACTCAGCTAAGAGAAGGAGACAAATGTTCTGCTCGTCTGTGTTGAAGGTGCTGTGATATTTCAGTTATAAATAGGTCTTGCAAGCAGCCTTTTCCAGTACTTCAGGAAGAACATCAGTTTTACTTGTACCTTCAGTAGCACTGCAAAATTCTTACTGAATCAAGAAAACAACTTACTACATTACCTATACATTTTTAATGTTTTCTGTATACGATTAAACAGAAACGTGCTTATTTTTTATCATGCAAGTAAATATTGCTTCTGTTACCATGCATTTATTACATAACCTTACTGAAGTCTTACATTTCTAACAATGGGGTAAACACGCTCATCTCTGTCTCATCTAGGCTGAAAGGCAGAAAGGCAGCTAATCAAGTAAGTAATGAAACACTCGAAGGTGCCAGATCAGCGAAATGGTAGCTGCCGCTCATAGTAATTATCTTTGGTGGACAAAGGTCAAAATGAGACGTACACTTCTTGGAGGTGAGGAAAGAGGAAGCACTGTGTACTCCCAGATCAATTTCCCCAAGATGGTGCAAATTTCTAGAATATGGTTTGCATCAGAATCATTCATGCTTGTAAGCAGTCTCTATAACAGTGCACAACTTTGGGACAGCACCTCTCATGAGCCATGTACATGTGAGAGTTTTTATGTGATATATGTGGATGCATTCATGGCTAACAAAAATGTACCACGCTGAACTAAAGGTGGAGCTCTGCTCATCTGTGTATTATACCTCAAAAGAGAAAACCTGTAATCTCCTGTGATTATAGCTTGGTAAAATCTAGGCAGCTAAATCCTAGAGAAGATGGCTGAGATTGTGTGAAGTGCCCGAGACATATTGGGGTGCATTAGCCAAATTCAACACAAATAACAACTGTACATTTAGCAGTAAATGTAACATCTATTCATCAGCTTAATATACTCTGACAGGTCTTTAATGTGAAATCTCACCGCACACAGTATAACCGAGGTTAATGTGCAGGCACACCCCACAAACTCGTCAAACGTTTATTATACTACAACATGTGACACTATAAAATGATCAACCATAGCTTATTTATGTAACTAGAATATGTCAGCAGAGTCATTGCTGGAAAAGGGTGGTGCATGTTTTGTAGATGGCTGCAGTATTTTGGGAATGCTAAACAGCAACAGCTTTAGAATATAAGTGAAAGTGGCAGCTAATGGTTTAAAAGATTGCTGCTCTGGTGATGTAGAGGGATAAAGCTCCGATTATGACCCAGGCGAACTGGGTTTGATTAGAGACTCAGGTGACTCATGGAGCAGTAGGGAAGGATGGGCATGCCCATCCCAATGTGGTGAATGGCTTATGGTCGGCTCTGGCTGATGATCTCCATTGAAGACTGGAGACATCACTGGGAGGTGTGGTCAATGGGGTAGCAGTATGCTTGGTTGAGTTGCTGCTCAGATGGAGCAATATGCCACATACCTACACTACACATGCCTACCTTGGATGGGACCACAAGGCACAAAAATACTGGACGGGGAGGAACAAAGGTTAGGCCAATAAGTAAGACCCCCCAATGGAAGCGGAGATGTCCTGAGCCCCTGTTGCCTTCTGTCTGTGACCGATCTCAACAATTACTGGAGTTAAGTCCTGGGGGAGCAAGAAGTAGCTGGCAGACTGAGTGTGGAAGGGGCATGAGGGCTGGGCAAGTAACCATGATGTGCGGGATGGAGAGCAAAAGAAAAAAAAATTATATAAGCTGAGAATCATCTATTATATTTTAACAATGGAAACTACCTCTTTTTTGAGCATATCAACATACTGTGTTGTTTGTTTGTGCAGAGAGGAAAAGAAAACCAATAATTTTGTGTATATGTGTGTGTGTGTGTGTGTGTGTGTGTGTGTGTGTGTGTGTGTGTGTGTGTGTGTGTGTGTGTATGTGTGTGTGCAGCTATACACAGACACATACACACATATACACACATACACATGCATGCACACACATATTCACACACTCATGTCTTGTTTTGAAATTAAAGAAAAAGTAGGATAGTAATTTATTAATTCATTATTATATTCTCAGATACATGCTTTATTCCACTAAGAGTCACATGGGGAGCCAGAGCTTACTGTGGCACTCGCTAGGCACAAGGTAAAGAAACTAGTTCCAAATAGGATGCCAGTCTGTTCCAGGATGTGCATGCTGCATACACCCATTTACAGACACACACACACACACACACGCGCGTGCGCACACACACACACACACACACACACACACACACACACACACACACACACACACACACACACACACACACGCGCGCGCGCGTGCGCACACACACACACACACACACACGCACGAGCGCGCGCACACACACACACAATAGCTGGTTCTTTATTCTGAATACACTATCTTTAAATATACAGAGTGTCCATATGTTCTCTATCCTTGAATGGATCACACTATTATATCCCCTGACTGACTCTTCCAAATTCCTCAGACCTTATGTAAGTAATATGACTGCAGATGCAGAGGGACAAAACTGGCATAAAAGCCACTTGTATTATATTATATTGTCACACTGATTTTCTTTACAAGAAGAATTATATTAGAAGTGGAAGTGTGTACAACTGGTATTTGGCATCAGGTATGTAGATTCTGTGTGGGCCCCACAGATCTCTCTCATCTCTCAACATTTACATTTAAGAATGACACACAGTAACTCATATGTTAAACTAGGTCTAGGGTTCTAATAGCACATAAAGTTGTGAGATACATCAGCTGAGGGTGTATTTGCTTATTTCCTTCTATATAAAGCTCCTGTATCACAGAAGCTTTCACACTGCTTAACTGGTAATGTGAAGCCCAGAGATACATGGCCTCTGGACTACAAATACAATCAGCATTGTTGCGGCTGTACAAGTCGCAAACACTTTGTTCCACAAATCCCACCCATTATCAGTTTGCCCTATATATTAGTCTTTCTTCACTCTAAATTAACTTTTTTTCTGGATTTAATTGGTTGTGTCCTGATGCGTCATAGATTAATAGGTAGTTACTAGGTTTGCAGACCAGGTGATCGCTGTGGGGCCTACCTCAGCCTCTCAGTTTCCCCAGGCACTGTCTGGTTAAATGACTTGCTCAATATCACACTGTAGGCAAATGAGGCTGAGGGAATCAAACCCTGCAGCAGGAGAACAGCTCACCACCTTAAACCACTGTGCCAAATGCAAGAGTGTTAAGCTTGTTTGACAGAATAAATTTAGGCTGGGCAAAACTTATTTTAATGTACTAGGACCAATGCCCCACAGTGATCTTTTTGATTATGGCAAACCATTTGTTTTCTTTTACTTTCTATTTTTTTTTCTTTCCAGCACCTCCCACAAATTTAGATAGAGATATTATATGAACATATGACAGGGCTTTTTTAGTTCCCTGGCAGCTTTTCATAAAGCACGTCTTTTTGTTTAGATTCAAATTTCTGGTTACCACTAAAGCCAAGCTTTTCAGCTACTTGTAAGATAAACAATACAGGAGTCAGTTTAAGTTGGTAACCTTGGATGTGGTAGCTCTACAGACACTGTACCTAACACTGAACTGACTGACCCTTACAAACTCACCCACCTTGTCTTGTGGTTTGACCTTGATGTTAACAATATTATTAAGGTGATGGCATGGGTGTCTTCTCCCCAGGCAAACTTAGTTTGTTTTATCATGTTGATATCTGAACTTAGTTTGTTCATTTGGATATCTGATATATAACAAGAAGATTATAGTTGGTTACGATCATAACAAGTATATTATGTATTTGAGACATAGATGTCAAGACATTCACTTTGAGAGTGAAGCTTGAGAGGTGAATCTTGGCATCAATATCGAGAGCACATCATTTTTCATTATGATCAGAGATCCAATCATAATTCTTTGTAGTGCAAGGAGATTCATCTTCTCCATGAACTACTAGTTAGTGACAAATTAGATTAAACGAAAGAAAGAAAAAAAAACATGATGTGTTGTACCAGCTTTGAAAGGTGGTAAAGCAATGGGGAAGTGGTTTACGTCTCAACTATTCCCTGAGTAAAGGAAGCAGTTGTAACCAAAATACTGGGTGCACGTTAGCAGACAGCAGGCAGAAATGGTAGTCAAAAGAAAGTTGTCCATACATTCTTAGATATCATAATTAAGAACTGTGTCATTAAATGGTAGTTTGGAATGGCTGCAACATCTCATGAGAAACAACAGTAGCAAAAACTATGAAGATTGCCATCTCACAGTTTTGGAATATAACAATGCTCCATTGAAGGGACTTGGTCTCTTTACACTCAGTTGTTAATGTGTAGAAGTTTGAAAAGAAACCAACCAGAGGATTAAACATAGTGGATCTGGTAAGTGATATTACTGATGCCCGAAAATCAATGCAAAGTAAGTAAAATGCTGGAGAAAAAAATCAGGCCATCCTGACCTCCTAGTTGGCCTTGCTGGACACAGTTTCTTGTTTAATTGTATAAGACAGCGTTTGTCTTTAAGGGACTTGTTTTCCTTGATTTTGGCCATGAGTTTTTTTTTTCCTATATACCCTGTTTAGGCGAGGATTCCACCAGTGGGATTTGTTAGGGGTTTACTTCTAGTGTTTGTATAGGGACTCTCTGAATAATTCTGTATCAGTAGCTATAGTCTCAGGGTTAGGTGAGCCTTAAATTTTGACAAATTCTCACTAAATAGGATGTAGTTTGCCTTAGAATAGTTCCTAACTCTTACTGGTTTAACTTGGTTTTCCAGGCTGATTTGTACTTCAAAGGTGACAGCTTTGTGATCCAGTCACATTAGTGAGGATGTGACACAGGGGTGGGGGGAACACTCTCCCATGCTAGTAAGTACCAGATCCAGTATGTTTAATCCTCTGGTTGGAACATGCACTATCTGTTCCAGAGTGCTTGTGTCAATAAAGTCCAGGAAGCACTGTGCCTGTGAGTCTGAGACAGTGTAAGTTTCCCAGTCTATACAGGGGTGGGTAAAGTCACCCAGGAATAGAATGCTTGGTTGGATGGTGAGCACCCCTAGTAAGTTTAGGTAAGAGATGTTAGACTATAAGGTCATAGATGTTGACCTGTAGCTAACTATGATATAGCTAGGGGCCATATCTATGGTGACTTGCATGTTGATGAGCTCCATGATATCATCCGGTTTAACCAACATGGAGGCATGTTATTGCTAATGTAGATTGAACACCTTTGGCCCTGGTCTATTTGTTGTTGGTCTAAACATGGAAGGCATTTAAACCAAGTCTCAGTCATGACACAAATATCTACATTTTCCAGAGTGAGGAGGGCTTGAAGGGTGTGGAGTTTTTATTTAGACTCCTAGCATTGATCAGTAACACTTTAAGACTGCTTGGAGACTTTTTGCCATGTCGGTAGTTTTGTCTTTTTGGCATTGCCAAAGGCTCTAAGGTATGAAGGTGCAGCCCGTCCTTGGCAAAGCAACATGGACTTTTGTCCATGCCCTCTCATGCTGATAGGTACTGGATCCCCTGCAGTGACACCAGAAACTAAGTTAATTATTAAAATCAATCATTTTATGTTCATTCTGTGGCATCATTGTTGGTGAAGGTAGAAGGCTGCTCAATGCAAGGCTCTTACATGTCTGTGACACATATTCCAAGAGATCCATGATCTCTCTTTTTCTATAGTTCAATGAGGTATGTCTCAGGTCATTTACATCCACATGGACTATGATGGCATCATATTGGCACCTGGGGTGTGTGACTTTAATGCGTGCATGATATTGTGGATCCTGACTTTGGACAGGCAATGCTCTTGGGGGACCATTGGGTGTAGGCTTATGTGAGATGTTTGGTGTTGCTTTTGATGTGTGTGTATGTGGTTCAGTGACTGCTGTGAAGCAGTGCTGCCGTTAGGCAGGTTTGGAAGTCTTTGAGACTTGGGATGGTTTCTTCTACGCATCTCAGCATGAGACAGTCTGTGTATATAGTGAGCGGTAAGTGTGAGGGATGTACTGTGGGTATTCTTGACAACCTTGCCTTTGCCTCCAAAGAAATAGTGTATTTACATTTCTCACATACTGTGTTATTTTCTTTAATGATTAACATGTTGTCTGAGAGCATGAGACAATTGTAACATTGCCTTAGGATGCTCATATCTACCAAGATGGCCACCGAGACATTAGGAAATTGCAAATCCATGTTGTCCGGTCCTGTAAAAGGTGGGCTATTTAGAATTAAGGATTGGGTTTTAACAGGGGTATAAGTGTAAATGTGATAATGCCTAACTACAAGGAGTTGCTTGTCATGTGGTACACTTTCTAGAACCAGATTGAGTAAATGCCTCTCAGAAGTGGTAACCCAATTACCTAGTCTGTATTGTTTAAGGACCATTGTGACAAAATACAGATTGTACAGAAATTGTGTAGGGCTAGTGATCTGGCGTAAGCAATGAAGATACTTTCGGTGTTCAGAGGCAATGGTTGAACACTGAGTACCAATTAATATACAGTGCATCACAGTTGCTACAACAAATACAAATAAGCACTGAAATGTAAATAATTGCTTCTGCTTGAATCAGAAAATACCCAGTCAGTTTCATGAGTGGTAATACTACACAAACTAACACAACGTATATGCATACCTGAGCTAAGGAGTAATAAATCACTGCTTATGCATCTATAGCATACAGGAGGTTCACTATGTAAACATGTTTGTCAAGAAATGCACAGGGGCACCAACATCAAGTTTTCTGATATATATATATATATATATATATGTGTGTGTGTGTGTGTGTGTGTGTGTGTGTGTGTGTGTTGATACTGTTATGGCTTTAGTGGGATGGACACTGAAGCTCCACCCTGTGTGTGCCTCTCTTTCAGAAGCACAGGTCAATTATGCTTCAAAATAGACCCATTCACTGATATCATTTGTGAAGCACCAAGAAATAGTGACTTAAAAATTGTATGCAGAACTACAGAACTGGGTATATAAATAAGTCTCTGTTTTTGAACTGCATTCTATACTCCAGTATAAGAATCCACTAAGAAAGTAATACTGTGCATTGTACTACATTGGCAACACCTGCATCAGAGTGTCCACCTCCCCCACACACACACTCTCACACAACATATGCATACATGCACACACACACGCGAGCGCGCACACACACATACACACACACACACACACACACACACACACACACACACACACACACACACACACACACACACACACACACAACAAATGTAGCCATCTGTATTTATATGGATGTCTGTGACTGTGTTTGTGTGTCTGCATCATGGAACAAAGTAGCACAGGCAAAACATGGGTTCATAACTTTAGCTGTTTAGCACCAGTTTGCTGTGTCTCTTGAATTTTGGACATTTCATTTGTTTGCATATAGTTCTATTGTAATTTTTACTGTTACTTGCTTAATACATGAGCGGTCTGATGAGACTATATAGCATTCTATTTGCAGAGAATATGCTCCTGCAAGATGCTACTATGTTTCCTCAGCATTCCTTCATGTTTTCTTGACTGGTTGATAATGGACTAGCCTTTACTTAAATCTGTGAACACTGGATACATGAAGCTGCTAGATTTAAGGAAAGCCTTCCAGTTTCTGACCTGCTCGTTGACTAAGAATTACTACAGTATATGGGGTACTGCACTTAGGGTGGCCACGGTGGTGCAGCGGTTAGTGTTGCTGCCTCACAGCAAGAGGTTCTCCGGTTTGATTCTTGGCTGGGGTGCCTTCTGTGTGGAGTCTGCATGTCCTCCCTGTGGCTGAGTGGGTTTCCTCCGGGTGCTCTGGTTTCCTCCCACATCCCGTAGACATGCTGTAGGTGGATTGGACACTCTAAATTGTCCCTAGGCATGCGTGCGTATGTGTGCCTTCTGTGAAAGGTTGGGTGCCGGGCTGGCAACTCGACACTGTAAAAAACTCCACTGCCAATCATGAGCGGACGGGTGATCCACTGTGGTGACCCCTAACCAGGAAAAGCCAGAAGAAGATGGGGTACTGCACTCCTAAGTGTGCAATTCCTTGGAGGAAGCATTACATTTAGGTTCATGCTGCCTGGTTTGCTGGCAGCTCAGGTGGATGCAAAACATCCAGTGTCACTTATGGAAAAGAACAGGGGTGCTTTAACAGAAACATGACATTTACACAACATTATTCTACAATTTCACTTGGAAAAATTAGACATTCTCAATACCCCCCACCTTTTTACACACCCAAAATGTAATATTTGCAACAATCATATTCATTTCCCATTTCCTATATAATGCTATCTTCCCACATATATCAAGCACATGGAAATGCAATTTTATTCAATGATTTCATTTTTTTCTAATATTCACATTCTCATATAATATCATGTTCTGCTGAATTTATTCTGTTCCTTTTCTGTTCCATACTCCTTTTGTAGTATCCCACACCTTTTTGCCTGATAAAATAATAAAACTGTTCACCAGTTTATTCTTTTTACATGCATGACTTTTTTCTGCAGCTTATACACAAAAATACTCTTGACAGGCATTTCCTTCCAATTGATTTACCATTAAAAAAAATAAATAAATCCTTCCATTTCCATATGCATGCAAACATTCCCCATATTCTCTATATCACTTCCTTTATGTTAGCTTTTAACCGAACCACGGATAAACATAATATTTTTCCATCACCAGCTCATTTTCTGGTGATGGTTCCATGTCTGTTTTCCATAATAAACTTGCTTTGCAATATTTCCCTTTATCTTCTTTGACTACTGACTAAGTCCTCTTCCATTTTCCTGTTATTTCCCAGAAATGTTCATATTTCTTCCACAAAAGCCTTCATATCACACTTTCTTATCTGTTACATTCCTTTATACTCAGTATGTATGCAACAAAATGAGATATAACACTACCTTTACTACCCGTAATGCCATTTATCTTTTTATTACACAATTTTCCTCCCTTTATCTGGTCCACTTTGGACCCCCATTTTACTCCAAAATAATTTCCAATTATTCATTCTCTTTTGCAGAAGAAAGCATGAATATTCTCCCTAAATAAGCCAGTTTATTTAATATAACTGTCCCGTATCAGACATGCTTTCTTTAAAGAAGTCAGCTTATCGGTCCTGCATACCTGCACTATCTCAATTTGTCTCAACTTTCCCTGACATTACTTATTAGTAACTTCGATTTCTACCTCCTAATAGCTTAGCAGCATTCCTTGCAAAAGAAAATATTCCAAAATTATACTATATCTTCACATCTTTTACTTTTTTTTTACTTAAAATAAGCACTAAAAAAACTCAGACAAGTTTACTACCACCCACCCCCAAACTTAATTTCCTTATAATCTGTTATTAACAGTAATTATTAAATCATCTACATATAGGTAGGTTCATAGGCAGGATATAACTAAGAGCCTAGCCCAGTTTGCCAAAGCACTGTCTGGTTAAGTGACTTGCAGAAATTCAAAAAGTAGTCAAATGAAGGCTGAGGAAAGCAGGCCCTGTGCCTCAGGAAGTAGGTCATTAACAACTCATAACCTTACTCCTCTGCTCTGTGAGATGTAATGTTAAAGGAATCTCAGCCTCATCTTTTGTATTACCTACTTCATCCTTTACTAAAGTTGTACAACTACTACAGTCCTGATCATGGCAATCTTAACTATAGCATTGCAGTACTCCCATAGAAATTCTAATTTTTTCCACTAATTTATTCAGTTCACTAATACGTTCAGCCATGTGCATTTTTATAAATCTTGTAAAAAGTTGATTATCTTCATCTCAGTGTCATACGCCTTCAGAATTTGCCACATCTGTTGATGTTGTACAGTATCAAAAGCTTTCACTATGTCATATGCTACAACTCTAGCTTCCAACTTCCCCTTGTTTACACTTTTAGTTTCCTTAACCATCATTAAAATTTCTTTTGCAGTGTTTTCAGTTACTGTCCTAACACACTGCATGCATACATAGCATTTTATATGTTTACTTGATCTGGATTTCATTTTTATCATGTCCAGTTTGTTAATAGTGCTTAGGAATTAAGCACATTAATAAAGTTGAAATTAGAACAGCATGGTACCTGGTGCCACAAATCCACATAGCATACAGCATTACATAGGACAGTGCATTTCCAGGTATATGGACATTTATTCTGTATACCCCTGCTGTGCTGTATGTGTATCATTATAAGGACATAGTGCTAATATTAGGAGAAGCTGCTGCATAGCATGGCAGCTGTGTGTGAGAGGATACTTTGATTTTTACCATTGAAAACATTCCTTTTATGTCACAGTATGAATAGATAATCTTTGGTAATAGTGTTTTACTCTTCCCTTTTTTTAAGGAGGAATTTATTGATACTGAATAGCCAGCATCGCAATCATTATTACAATGTACTTGGTGTAAATCACCACTGTTTATGCTGAGAGAACCATTAGTCAACTCTTTATTCCTTGCATCTGTTGTTGCTGGAATTTATCAAATAATGGACTACCCCACCTATTGTTGGAGCAAAAACAACAATCAGTCCAAAATCTCTCCACCAGTAGTTTAAATAACTTCATCCAACGTATAATCCAGTCACCACTTGATACTTAAATTGCATTTGTTTTTTTCTTAAGGAAATAATGCTGAAAATGTACCCTCCTTTAATATCATTGCATAAAATCAAAAAACACTTAATATGTATACGATTATGAGTATCAATACAATTGATACTGAAATAAATTATTATAAGTAGAATTAAGGTAACATATATACATAGATATAAAAAGAATCATCACATCAAAGCTTTGCAGCCATTAATTTCAGGATGGGTAAAATAGAAATAATTTCATTTAAATTTGGTGGAGGTGAAGCTGTGGTGACATAAAAGCTGTTTGGAAGTCCTAACCACGATTTACTTCTGAGAAGGGAAGCTTATTCAGATTATAGGAGCTGAAAACAAATGGTTACAAAGATCAAGAAAAAGCAAACTATTAACATAATAAACATAATTACACAGTCTAAAGAACCAGAGGGAATATTGTTGCTTTCATATTTGCCCCTGGTCTAGGTGGAAGAATTAATCAAGGTCTCTGTGGAGACTATTCATCTCTGGTGAAGACCATCTGCATGACTATCTTACTGACTGGCCCATTTATATTGGCTGTTTTATTGTGTTCATTGTCTTCCTGGGCACAGCAAGTAAGAATCACCTCATGTGTGTGGCCAAATTTTATGGGGCTATTTTATAATGGTACCTCTTGTCTGATGTTATACACTATGACCATGGAGTAGTTACATTTTGCATTTTTAGATCTTTTATGTTGTATGACCTATGGTGGGCTATACGTTGTGCTGTGCCTCAAATCTTCACTTAATGAGGAGCCAAACAGGAGGACTAGGTGCCATATGTCCTCTAGGGAGGTGTTCCTGTAATAGTATATCACACGTACAGTACTGTCCATGCCAGCTGGTCCAGACTTTCATCTAGTGGGTGCTCCCACTAACCATATTGCACCCTGCCTGTAAATGGGGGTCAGAGATGGTGCTTCACTGTTGTGTCTATAATAATGCAGCAGTAGAGCTGTATTCTGTTTCTCACAGTATGGTGTTTGCCCCCCCTACTGGTAGTATCTTTTGGGTCTAGAGTGCAGAATGGAATGAGGTCTTTGTTGTTTCAGCAGTGAACCCATCTGTAGAATAGATGGGTCAGATTGTGAGCCAAGTGGTGATTTTGTTAGGGACAGCATGCATGAGGGCACAGGCTGATCAAGTGATTGTCACATGCTGTATTCATGTGCACAGGTGGCTGGGCTGAATAGGTTTTAATAAAAAGTTCTGTGGCTGAGTTTTATGAGTTAAAGTGTGTTCTTGATAGAGCATCAGTAATTTGGGCCCATATTTTTGCATGTATTTAGCCTTACTTGTCATTTGAGTTCTTTCTTTTCGTAGAGGGCATTCTGGTTGACATTCAGGGATTTTTTTTAAATTCTGTCTAGCATGTGGAATCTGTAATTTTAGTGATTGGCCATCTCATTGTTATGTGTAGCTTAAGCATTTCTGATGACTTTATGTCTAATGTCTGAAAAGTGCTGGTAAATTCATGTTTTCAATTTGTTTACAGTCTTGCCCACATAGAATGTGTCGCACCAACATATCTGTGTTACAATCAGCTTTATATTCTGATGTCTTCCTCATTCTAGATCTGTATCACTCATATGTTCACAGAATGAGTAGATCTGCTTCTGAATTTGAATGTCCCATTTTCAGATGGGTTGTTGCCGTCTTTGTTTGATTCTAAAAAGACCCTTAACAGTTCTGCTCTTTTTGAAAATAAAAATTGGTCTTGGGTCTGAGATGCTGACAGATGGCACGGAAGGGCTCCCATTGCTGCAAGGAAGATGCCCTAGGGGAGCAGCAACACGGAGGAGGAGAGAAAAGTAATGAAGGGTTTGGAGGTGGAAAGTGAGAATGTGGAGACATTTTTTGTTTTATATGGAGTTTTAGAATGTAACCAATATTCCTGTGTGGTGAATGTTACAGATTTTAGCTGTCTCCATGGAGAAGGTCGTAAGCAAGTCTGTTGAAGTGGTGCCAATAACAGAACTGGTATCAAGAAGGCTTGCAGATGACATTCTGATGATCTAGGTGACACCCCTGCTGTTTCATGGGGTGATAAGGCAGATAAGTTTTTCGGAAGTGCTGAGGATGATAACATGGAAACGAAATCAGGAGATGTGGCAGCAGGGGATGCAGCAGTTAAAACTAATGCAGCAGTGCCAGAAAGTAAAAAGAGGAAAGCAGCAAGAAACTGAGAAGGTGTTTGGTTTTGTGGCAGCAGATGATGCAGTAACTAAAACATGTGCAGCAGTGGCACTATGCAAAAAGGACGGCAGTAACAAACTGTAAGTAAACGTTTTTATAAAGAGCAGATCATCTCTGAGAATAAGAACAAAAATGACGCCGTAATGGATAGATATTATGTATGGGATCATTTGGGAACTGTTCTGGGTATTAAACCTCAAGAAATTCGGTCTTTTATGCATTCTGGGACAGCGACTTTTTGTGACTTAACATTTGAAACCAGTACTGTGATGATGAAATTTGTAGAACTGTGTGACAAAAAGATGGCCACTTATCTGTGGAACAATTGTTTGTTTTCCGGTAGCAACTTAAATGCTAAAAAAAATTATATTTGCAGCTACAAACTGTTGAACTGGAAGAAGACAATTTAAAAAAAATGCATACAGGGTCTGAGTGAAACTGTTGATAATATTGTCAAAGTTAGAGATGACAGAAACTTATGGAATGCAGGGTGAAGGCTGGAAGCTGTTTTTTAAAAATGTGAAAACAATATGGCAAAACACTTGCCAAGTGTTGGTTTTGTGTCTGGTCACAGAGGGACATTAAGATATGCTGGTCAGCCTAAATCATTTTTCTTTTGTGGGGAGTTTTCTCATTTAATTAATGTTTGTGGCGAGGTACAATGTAAGTAGTGTGGGGAGAAGGGACATTCTGCAAGAAATGATGGGCCTGAATGCATGTTGTGTGAAAAAAGGGGACACTTTTGGATGGACTGTCAAGAACAAACAGTGAATAATGAAAAACAGGGAGAAAGGAAAGGAAAAATAAACAAGGAAGTGGACATTCTGCAAGAAATGATGGGCCTGAATGCATGTTGTGTGAAAAAAGGGGACACTTTTGGATGGACTGTCAAGAACAAACAATGAATAATGAAAAACAGGGAGAAAGAAAAGGAAAAATAAACAAGGAAGGACAATAAGAGGGAGAAAGAGGGTGAACTAGGTGAAGAAACTGTAGAACAATAAAAATATGGGGGATGAGGAGAGAGAGTGCATGGAAGAATAGAGGTCAGGATCAGAGATTGATACTAATAAATATTCAGTTGGGGAAAGAGTAAAAGTGAGAAATTTTAACATTTAAAAGTATTTCCCCCAAAACTTAAAACGAAGGAAATGCAACAAGTTTAGAGTACTTTCAGTAAATGTGAACAGTGTTATTAACAATGTAAGAAGGACAGGGATACTGGAATGGTGTGCTAAATGTGATGGGAATGTTATTCTGTTAGGGAATGTAAGATTCCTGACAATTGAAGAAAGACTGCAAAGAGAAAAAAATGTGGGTGGAAATATAATATGGAGCTCAGGAAGTGAATGTTGTGGAGTGGCTGTGTTGTGTGGAATACAGTGAAAATACTAGATGCAATGTTGGCAAGGATGGGAAGGTTAACTGTTGTAGATGTGAGGTGGAGAGAACATGTTTATAGAACTCTAGCACTATTGCCTAAATAAGTAGCAAGGAAAGAGAGCACCTATTTCATCAAATATTTGACTATGTGGTGGATAACATGAATATGATAATTGCAGGGGATTTAGTTGGGATTTTAATGGGAAAATATAAAAAGACAGGAAGTGATAAAATGTGATAAATTAGATGAGTGGAACAAATGTCAATGGACTTATAGAAGGAGGTACTTAGATCTGAAATTGATTATTTTGTATTATCAGAAGGCTTAGGGGTAGCAGATGGTGAAACAGTTGTGAAGGGCTTTTCAGATCATTTAGCAACATGGATGGAGGTGATAGAAGAAGGGGAGTCTACTAAAATAGGAAAGTGAATAAAAAGAATAAATATGAAATTATGGGGTGAAATTGGAGGGTGGGAAATATTGCAATTATGGCTGGATCAAATAACCATGAAGGACTTCTATAAAAGTGATCTGAAGGGTGGATTGAATTTAAAATGAAGTATAAAAGTCCATTTTTCTAGTGGCAGGATGATGTAAGAAAGAAAAATAAAGTGAGGTACGGGAAAATGTATAGAAATGTTTCACAGATTTTATTGAATAAAATTCAAGAGTATTATGATATTGAAAAAGAAATATATAATTGAAATTGAGAAAAAAATTAAGGCATTACTGTTTAGGCAGAAGTATTATTTACAAGGGAGAAGGTATCTGCATATTTTGGTAAAATAGTAAAGAAAATATTAGTATAATAAGGGGAATGTAAAAGCAGAGGTACACAGAACACAAGAGCAAATTATGAGTATTGTAGTACAGCATAAGGAAAATAAAAGAGAATGGAAAATAAAAAAAAAATCCAGAAGAAGTTAAGGAATATGAAAAAGCTGAACTGGATGATGTACTTGGGAAATAAATGTTGATTCAGTATCAGACCCAGATGGCATAGGGTATGGAATGTTCAAAAAATAATGGATTGGCAAACAGAGTAACTTGTAAATGTATTAATTGAATGGTTGAAGGAAGGGCTTGTTTGTGAAGAGTTACGTAGTAGGATATTAAAATTTATATGGAAGAAATATGAGAAGAATGAAATAAAAATTGGAGACCACCAATCATACTAAATAATACATATTATAAAATTATGAGAATAATACGGTGGAGAATGGAGGAAGGATGAGGATATTATGGAAGATATTATGGAAGAATGTATATTGTATACAAGAGAAAGGATGTCAAGAATTGTTTTTGGTTGGGAGAGAAATTGTAAATGGTATAATTAAAAGGGAGATTGTGAAACTCATGGTGGGTGATATTAACAAAGCATTTGATACAGTAGGACATGATGCTTTGTGGGATGTTATGGAGAAGTATGGAACAGGTAATAGAATTATGGGAGTCTGCATGCCAGCATATCAAAGTAATAGAGTGAGAGTGTTAGTGAATGGGTGGAGGAGTAAAGAAATATGCATGAAGTGTGGTATAAGTCAAGGATGCCCATGAGTATTGTTGACACTGGTGATGAAAAGGATAGTGAGTGAAGTAGCTAATAAAACAAATGATGCTAAATATGTGATGCAAAAGGATGTGGTGATTAAGTAGTTCTGACATCCGCAGACAATGCAGCTGTAGTTGCTAAGAACAAAATAAGGATGATGGAAGAGTTGGTTTGTCTGAATGGATGTTTAAAGGAAATGGGAATGACCATGAATAAAGATAAAAGTAAGATTTGGGGCGATGTGGTGAAAATTGGGGATGTGTATTCTGCATTGAATGAAGTGTCTTTGGGATAAAGTTTGGGAAAAATAATGTAGTTATGATGCAATAGGAAGGTTTGATTAAAAAAAAATGAAAGAATATGTCTTCTGTGGAAGACATAGATTAGCATTTTGGAAGAAGGCTTATCTGGTAAATTCTGTATTATGGGTAAAATAGCATATATGCCAAATGTTTATATGATCCCTGAAACATATGCAAAGGAAACTGTGCACTTGGTGTTTTCTTTCATATGGGCTGCAAGATTAAACACAGTGAAAAGAAATGTGTTGCATGTGAGTGAAGATGAAGGGGGATTGGTGTTATTAAAGTCAGTTGTTTCTTCTTCTTCTCTAAAGTTGTATAGAGTATTAAAGTGGGTAAAGGAAGGGAATGAGACATTTAATAGTAAAAATGTTTAAATATAAGGATAAAAAGCTGTGGGAGATGATGAGAATAAAAAAGAGAAAAAGAATACATAAATTAAGAAATTAGAAATTATCAAGAAAAAATGCATAATATGGCAAACAAAAATTAATGATATAGAAAAGTCAGAAACATGTGGTATAATAATGTGATGAAACAATATCATTATGTAAATCCAAATTTTATCAGAAGTGATTAGAGCCATTAAAGTAAGGAAAATGTGGTGGAACAAGATAGTAGAGTGTTAGGATTTCCTACAGAAACTAGTAATAAATAAGTTACCAGTATAGTGGTATATGATAAAAAGAAGATTGAAAGAGTGTGCTTATTTTGTGGGGAGGAAGAGACAAAAAAAACATGTTTTTTGAAACATAAAAGAGTGGTGAAAATCTGGAAAAAAATTGTGTGAAGAAAAACATTTTGAGAATATTAATGACATAAACAATACAGACATGAATATGATTATGTATGGGTATTATAAGAACAAGAAGAAAGATTATGTGAGAAAGGTACATAAGAATTTATTTATATAATATGGGTTATATGTAATAAAAGACTGAATGAAATTTTGTTTAATGGGAAATGGATTTTGGCAGATATATTGCAAAAAAATTAGATTATGGTTGCGGACCAAGGAGAAGGGGTCATTTATGGAAGAATTACAATTCGGATGTTGTAAGAAAAATGATAAATAGTAAAAAATAAAAATGTGTATATATGTACCTGTAAAGATATACTTTTTTAAAATATGTAAATAATATTTTAATGCTGTATTAAATAAAGGACCTCCTACTATTTTCGATAGGTGCAGTGGGATCTTTTACATTCACCTGAACAACCATAAACTCAGTTTAATGTCTCATCCAAATGACAACACAATCAGGAGTGCAGCACCCTCCTTTTACTGTGTCAGGAATCCATCTGCCTGGTGTGAAAATGGGAACTCACAGCCTTCTGCACTGAAGGCAAGTATATTAGTAAAGAATTTATAGATTCTAGTTATCGGCTATGAGGAGATTAGAACATCGATATTAATCATGTAAGTAGGAGAAACCTTTCTTTTAATCTATTATATTGGTTTTAGAAAGAAACATTAACACAATCATTATCTGAGAAAACTGTTGAAAGTTATTTACCCTGATGGCTGAAACAAAGTTTGCCACTTTTTCTCATAATGGATGACTTATTGTCTAAAATTTTCTTTTGTTAGAGTACTACAATTTCTTTCCTTCTCTCCTACTCTACCACACAGTGTCTTCTAATATAAGTATTAGATATAAAAGTTTCTTTATACTACCTTAATTTGCTAACAATGGGATGTTTCATGCATTCTTCTCCTTTAAATGTCAATTTATTGCAACTGTTGTTACCATGTATTTTTTCTAATTTTATTCATTAAGTTTTTTTTTTGGTAAACTTTGTTAGGCTTGTTGTTCTGTAATTCTTTAATTCTACTACATTTGTATTGTATTTGTATTTATTGGAAATTTTCTCCCCAGGACTCCATTGAAAACGGGCTCCTCATGGCCCAATGGACCATCCAGGTAAACAAACTGCAAGTAAAATAAAAAAAAAAACTAAAATAAAAAATAAAATAAAAAGTTACTTTATATATGACTCAGATGCATTTTCTAAAATAAGCATTATATGTTCATAGCTCAACGAATTAGACTCAATCATTCTAATATGTATGTATGTAGAACTAATAAAGTGCTTTTTAACATACATTAAAAAACACATTTCATCATGGGATAGGGAGGGACACACTATAGGTTGCACTAAATATAATTTGAACATGTGCATTTTATTCCAAAATAAGGCAAAGCACATTGCTTAAAGCACATATTTAACTTAAATTGGCATGAAAACTATACTCATATGTTATCTTTCAGGAGATTGTTGTAAGTGTTTCTTTGAATATTAGTAAAGCGGTTCTAAGTGATTGATCATTCACTTTCCAGCTGGGCATCCTAATGAAGGAAAGATAACATTTTGCTTGCTATAGAACTTAGCCTCTCATTTAACAGTCTTTCCCAGTTTTCTTTAGAAGAGCAATGCTGAAACTGCTCACATATATTTATAGTTTATAAGTTTCTCTTGAAAATCGGGATTCGTTTTTTAATATCCTGCTAAAAATATGAATTTTGTAACTAAAAAAAAAAAAAAAAGAGAGAGAGAGAGAGATTGGTTTGTAACTAATGGTACATGGAGAAGATAAAGATCCATGTATTATAAAGAATTATGATCAAGTCTCCAATCATAACCCTTTATTGTGTGATCTCTACATGGATGCTAAGATTTTGGAATTTGTGTGTCAAACCCATAATAAGCTGGTTAGGATGGGTGACCCAATCATAATCCTTTATTTAATCAGACAGCAGAGCATAACTACTTACAGCATTAGTTTAGTGTTGTGTTGAGCTTGTTGCAGAAGATAAGTATTATTTATTTATTAAATTTATTTGCATTTGGTTACTAGGAAGGACCAACTGGTTCATACAACACCCCTTTTCAATGGAGGCACAGGAAAAAACTCCTGAAAATATTTAGTGAGAGAAAAACTTGAGATTATAATAGATACTTTGTGAGCACAAACACTATTTGAAGAATAGTGATTGCAGATTCAACATAGACTATGGATCTAGATATGTGAGACAGGTAGCAGTTGTCAAAGAAGGAAAGTCAGAAAAAGGGGGTGTTACAGTGAAGAAGGAAGTATTTATGGTAAGCCAACTGTAGAAGAGTGGGGGCAGGAGTACTAGAAGAGAAAGTTACATGGACACCAGAATGTTATTACCTTCAGCACAGCATGTCAACCACATTGGCTTAGAGGTCTCAGGCAGGAGTACTACAAGGTGTGAAGGACTATTAATAAAGAAATAGCACCACAGATGTTAGGGATCAGAAAACAAGCTGGCTGTGTACACTGAAGTAAGTGTGCATGTGTTTTTTTGCATGTGTACATTTGCGAGTATATGCCTGTGTGAGTGCATGAGTGTGTGTGCGCGCTCGCATGTGTGTGTGTGTATGTGTGCACTTGATTGCATGTGCATATTTGTGAGTGTATGCATGCATACGTGTGTGTGTGTGTGTGCACACTTGATTGCATGTGCATATTTGTGAGTGTATGCATGCATACATGTGTGTGCGTGTGTGTGTGTGTGTGTGTGTGTGTGTGTGTGTGTGTGTGTGTGTGTGTGAACGTGTTTGAGTACCTCTGTGTCTGTGTATGTGTATATATCACTTGTGTGGAAAAAAGCACATACACCTATCTGTCTGTATTTTAAGGCAGCCTCATGAACCATGAACATGATGAAAAACAACACTGGCAGTACACTTAGGTAAATCCCTTTTGTGCAGCCTTACACAGCTCTCCTAAAAAGTTTGAGCTGCTCCACCTGGGGGAGGTATACACCCCCTTTATCTAAATGTACATTGTCTTGGCGTTAGGGTTAAGAAGTCTATGTGTCCTAAAGATCACCTGTTTTCCTCACATTAGGAAAGTACAGTAACTAACAAGATTACAAAATGGTAAAACTGAAATTATTCACTGGTGGTTCTGCTGCCATGACAAAGCAGCCGAAGCATTACATGTACTGGCTACAAAAGGAAGGAACAAGGAACTCAGTGTGTAAGGCTTTTTCAAAGATCAGCTGACAAGACGAGTGCAATATATATATGCTGTATCTTATACTGAGGGATCTCATGCAGGAGGTTGAACACTTGGGTAGAATCCCAAACAGTCCCCCCCAAAAACACCCTTGTAAGGGATATAAACAGCCAAGAAAAAAGGAGAGCCTGAGCTCAAAATACTCAAAAGGGTAGCCCTCCTGAAGCATGTTACATGTCTGGATTATACTGTTTAATAAAAAATACATACCAAGGAGGGGGCAGCCATGGCACATGCATCTGGGTTAGCTTATTCCTGAAACATGCAATAAAAGCATCCAAGCAATAGCCAGACTATTGTGGTACTATATTAGCCTAGGACTTATCAGGCTTCTAAAGGAAAATTATGTTTTTGCTGAGAATCTATTTGGAGAGTATTTGTTTAGTAATTAAAAAAAAAACACCCTGCCATGACTCAATGTGTGGTTGTTCCATATGTCCTTGCTCATGGACCCAGCAGTGACAGAACCAGAACTTTTGTTGGGTATTCAGGACACTGTTGCTAAATTATCTTCTTTATTAAATACTAAGACAAAACCAGGAGGTGAGTGCATGGGGTGAGTGAAGATTAAATACCACTTTAGTGAGCAAACAAAGATTCATTTGTAGAGAGATCCATTTGTTATGGAAGACAAGTTAAGGCTTTTTACACATAACGATCTACTGATTACTGATCCACTAGACTGAGGCAACAAACAACATGAAGGTACAAAAGCAACAGGCCCACTGACATACCTCTCATTCTCTTAGAGCAAGAAATCTGGACAAAGCCTGACAAAACTGGGGGACAAAGGCCCAAAAATAGGGACAGATCTTAAATATTGCTATTATAAACTAAATAAAATTGCTAGAGTAACAGGGTTTGTTTTAACATACATTTTCTGAAGGATTTGAAGTCTGAAACTCAAATGTATAGCATTATTTAGTGACTTCGTCCTCAGATCATCCGAGCGATTTGCCAGAAAACTACAAATTGTATGATGAGCAGATTAAAAATATGAGCCAAAAATCTGGACATTCTACAAAAATCTGGACAGTTGAGAGGTATGCCACTGATCTAAGCACTTAATGGATGGATACAATGGGACATTACTATGAAACTAATTTCCTAAAATGAAGCTGTATCTTTAACAGAGCCTGGAACTGATGCATTCACTTCAGGCATTGTTTCATTAGTTTGTGCTGGGTAAGAGTCTTCTGTTTTGTCTAATCATGTGCCCTGTGAAGGCCAGCATCTGTAGTGGTAACTGATGCCTAGATTATAGAAGATATCTGAAATAGGCTAGACATACCTAGAAATTTTCAAATAGAAGTGGAAAGGGGTATCCGTTGGCCTGGATATTTAATATTTCCTTTTAGCTTTAAAGATGGCCTGAATGGAAAGCTAACTAGTAGCATATACTAACTCCAGGATCTCCCTGGAAAGAGCTGTTGGCCAAACAGGAATTCCTCCAGTAGCTATATTTTAAAATGGAGGTTGCCACCTTGTCGAAGTGGTACAGTGTCTAGCAGATGGATTAAAATCCCCTCTGTAGATGTCAAGATTCAGGATGTCTAGAACTACATTTCTCAGGGCAACACAGTGTGTTAAGAATGAGCCTTGATTTTTTTTGAATGGAACTTACAACTAATAAAAGATTGGGGTTAGTGGTGTGGTAGAAATGATATAGCTGAAAGGATAATTTTGCAAAGATGTTTAAAAGCAATGACAAGTATATTCAAAAGAATGTGCATGTTGCCCATTGGTTCATAGGTTCATAGGTACTTGCTAAGGTATTGAGCTGTGCTGTGAGGATCTTAGAAAAGCCTAGCCTTACATTCCCGTGGTAGTTATTAGCTGTTATTTTGTATATGAATAACCCAGAGAAGGGCTGAGGAAAGAACTGTTAAGACATTTACATATGTTCCCTATCCAAGAGGGAAAAGGGTGCAAAATCAGATGTGAATTTGCAGTTATACACCTTATTTAAGAGAAAAACGAAACAAATGGTATTATTTAAGCAAAAGGAGTTCATCTAGTGGAGTCTGAAAATGCACCAGAAGCAGCAACTCAGGACAGCAAATCAGACTGTTAGGGGAAAAATGTTGAGAGTTAATAAGCAAAATGTTGAATCTGAATTAGACACAGGCACTCAGTGTAATATTATGTCATTAAGAATAAAAGACACAGAAAGCTGTGTGCATACTTCTAACACCAGCTCTAGCTTCTTGTATATGTAGATTATTATGCCTCATTCTCTTAAATAATGAAACTGACAGACGCAAAAGGTACAGCTGTGATTAGTGCATTAAGTATATATTCTAAAGATATGGTATGCACAACGCTGTCATATCTATGTATGGTCATAATGCATAAGTCAGAATGCAGACGATAAATGCATGAGTGAGAATTCAGACATATAACCAATAATTCAAAAGAAAGTGAGAGAGAGAGAGAGAGAGAGAGAGAGAGAGAGAAATTGTACACACTCCCTTGACTAATAATTTCTAACTTGCGCTGTTTGGAGAATTCTCTTCACATGTCCATTAGACTGCAGATAAATGTAATTGATGTAAAAATAAAAATAAGAAGCACAGCATCTTGTTTCAAACTGTAGCACTCAAGGTATGTTCAAATAATATTCTGGGTTTTTTGGCTTCTGAGAGGGTAGAGATGGTGAAATAATTCACAATATGCCAGCAAAGAGAGAATGTATTCCTACATAAATTTAGGAACAGCAACACAGTCACAGAGGCCTCCTGAATACTGCACAGAGCCAGAACAATAGTATTCTTAACAACAATGCTGATTTATTTACAGGCTTTCTGTGCAAACTGTCACACAACTATAACACGTTGAACGTGAGAGAGCTGCACACATCAGGTGTGGCCACCACAGACCCACTCATAGGAAAATTAAGTTACTTATGGCTGGATCACCTTTTTGTCTCCATCCAGGTCTCCAATGACCGGAACACTTTCCAGACCTAGGACAGGAGTAGCTTATATGATAAATACCTATGCAAAATGGTCTGAGCCTGTTTTTGTGTTTTACTTTACCAGTGAACCTATATCACATCTGTCGCCCTGCTAGACAGGGGTCCAGGGAAGTAAATATTGTGGGAAGAAATATCCAGGGAATTGTTATGGCTAGGCTTGTGTAGGCCCTAGGGCCGATAGCCTAGTACCAACCTATGAACCTATGAGCCAGTGTAAATATTTGAAAAGATACACTATTCATTCTGTAGATTTTGTTATACTGAACAACTTTCATGTTGCACTTTGCTGCTTTTGAGTTATTTGGGTTTATTTTTCTTTGCATTGTAGACAAAACTATATAACATTAAAAGCTGCAACATCACAACTATAGAGATAAAATATGAATCTGTATATAACACAAATAATCAAGAAAGAAGAAATTTTTATTACGAAATGTTTATCATAGTCTTTTACAGCATCATACACATCATCAAACACAACATACACATCCATATGTTTTCGAAACAACAGCAAAACACATGCAGGTCATTCTTCTTGTCACAAAACTACCTTTCATATTTCCTTTTAATGACCAGAATCCATCCTGATTCATGTTACCATTGCTTTTATACTGTACAATCCTTCATCTGACCCTTAAATATAAAATCATCTTGTTACAAGGATGCATGCACAGTAAAGTCAGTTGGCTATTTTTGACAAATGTTAAAACACTAAATATTGCTAGCAAAGTTGTTTATTTAACATATATTTTGTCGGCAGCAGTGTGAAGGTGTCACCTATCAGCTGACAATGGAAGAAGTAAATAATGAGATGGAATCTGAGTGTTAAGAAAAAATAAGATACGAGCTGCAGGAGGTTGCCATGATGTATTTTAGCTCCTGATATGAGAAGCAAAAAGTGCTGAGTATGAATGTGGCTGAGACTATAAATAGTCTGGAATCTCTGAATTGAGCTGTGATACCCATCTGTTTGAAGTGTATTAGAAACAATGGCCATGGTCAGATTGGATGAGATGGATGAAATGGAGGTCTTGCATGAGCAATAGTCACAGAGCATGCTCAGTGACAAACATGTCTGAATCAAAGATTAATTCTACGGTAAAGCAAATTGACAAGGTTGAGCAATACTTAACTGGAGTGCAGGACAAAGCAAGAAATTACATTTTAAGACAATATAGAATTATAGAAGTAAAGGGAACAAATGTATGCAGTATGTAATGAGCAAGACAATAGATTGTACTCAGTTTGCAAATGATACGTTGGAGATAATACTGGGAAAAAGACAAAAGCAGATACTGTAGAAACGTGTCAGATGGGTAGAAACGTATCAGCAGTGTGGAGGCCAGGATTTGTAGAGCACGCTCATTCCGAAGTCATATTAAGGAATAGGTTATGATTTGTGGCTGCAATTAAGGAATGCAAATGAAGAATGTTGAAATTTAAACCACCATTCCCTGCTGACCTTTGAGAATCCATTTGAAGTGATTCATAAACTACTTTTAAGACTTGAGCAATTGCAGTTGGAACAGAGGGAGAAGCATTTAAATTTAGCGATGATGATGTTGCTGGAGAAACAGAAGATGACTGGAAGGAAAGCTCAGATTTGAGTGAGAAGGGGAATCTGTTTATGTATGCAATACCTGGAACAAGATGGCCAGAAAGATCGGAAGGTTGTACCTGAATTATGCACTGTGTGAAACTATGGAAATAGTTGCTTATTACATTTATCTAGTAGAGTGATATGAACAGCTAAACTGACCTGTTAATATCAGTAAACGTGAATGTTTTTATAAATATTGATGATGTCAGTTATGTAACAAAGGACAATAACTTAAAATGTACTCTACCTTTCCAAATTTTTGACTACTGGTAGAACTGATCTTTAGAAAATCATGAGTTATGTGACTTTGAAAGGCATATTCTATCAATCTATGGAAGGATAAGAAAGTATTTTGCTAGTGTTCTTTGATTCTACTTTCATGATATAAGAATAAAGCTGAATATGGTCTTCTTTAGGCTTTTCCCGGTTAGGGGTCACTACAGCGGAACTCTGGTCCACTAATGATTGGCAGTGGATTTTTATGGTGCCGAGTTGCCAGCCCAATGCCCAACCTTCAAAGAAGACACACTTATTCACGCATGCACCTACCTGCATGTCTTTAAGCTCAACCGTGGGGAGGACATGCAGACTCCACACAAAAGGGGCGCTAGCCAAGAATCGAACGGGAGAATCTCTTGCTGTGGGGCGACAACACTAACCGCTGCACCACAGTGGCATTAATAAACCTGAATATGGTGATGGTTAATAATATGTAGCTAACCCATTCTAGATTATTTAAAATATAACAATTATGACACACTTTAGTAAGAATATTTGACATATTATATCAAATAAGATAGTTTCATAAAATATTGTTTTCTTTTCACTATTTTGAAAAGATGAAGGGCAGTATAATGGAACTTGGATTGAGCTAGTTAACTGGTTGTAGACAGAACAGGTTTTTCTTATAATGTGTTGTACAAAGGTATACTTCATTGATAAAAGCTTTTATTTGTTTGCAAGTTCAAGAAAGTCAGTGCTAATAATCCTTACAGATGCTAATACAGTCATGAGGAATGCCATATATGGCATTTATGGAATATAGTTATTAGCCATGCTGTATAAGACATTCATAGAATACAGTAATTAGCCATGCCATATATGGCATTCATGGAATATAGTAATTAGCCATGCCATATATGGCATTCACAGAATATAGTAATTAGCCATGCTGTATATGGCATTCAATGAATATAGTTATTAGCCATGCCATATACTTAAAAGCTGAAGATAGTATATACTAAAAATATTTAACAGATGTTGCCAAATGTTGGCTATACTGAAAGCCCAGGTATACCAAATGAAATAAATGAATATTATTAAAATTCTTGTTTATCAGCAATATTCAAACGGTTGTATTAAGTCAATTTGAGATGCTATTTGACTACATGCATTAACAGTATAAAAAAGAGGAACATTCATAATATGATCTTTAACAGACATTAAATCTGGTTACAGATAAAGCCCAGATACAGTAACATACTTAGGACTGATGGTACTAAGATGTTGTTAGAATCTTAAAAAGGTTTATATCAATGATGGTATTAAAGTTAAGTTCATTATTCATTTAAAAAGGTTTAAATATATGTAGTAAGGTTATTTAAAAGTATTACAATTACAAGGAATGATATTCATTTAGAAATGTAATGATATTTCATTAAGAACACTTTAAAATATGTTCTAATGCTTCTAGATGTCTATGAATTAGAAACAAAGTTTCAATGCCAATGAATTGTGTGGGTGTGTTGTACCTTTAAGAAGCATTTCAAGATCAGCATGTGCATATAAATAGCAAGCACGTGCTAGCTTCAATGCCATTTTGAGAGTGCAGACAGAGAGTGAGCATGTATGAGTGTAATAGCTAGTTCGTTTATAAATTTATCTAAGTTAAAGTTAATAAGCCTCAAGCCTGATGTATTTGTACATAATAAAGCTGCTTGAACAGAACCCACAAAGATTCATCTATTTTATACTGACTGGACGAGCGACAATGCCCATCATATTCTTTTATGTTATAGAAGACCCATTCATCCATCATATAATTTTATTACTTTAAATATCTAGTCCGAATAAGAGAATGAGCTACATTGTATTAGTATACCATCACAGGTATAAAAGTAATACAAAGACATTTTATTATATTAAATATGTAAAGCGAAAATGGAATGCAGGGATAGAGCTATATGTAAGGGGTAGATAGATAGATAGTGTTTTCTGAACCAACAATTGTATGTTGGGAATGAGTCTGAGATGATAAACTCAGGGGGGGGGTAGCATGAAGGAAGACAAAAAAAGACTCCCTTCTGCCTATGTATTTTATATATATATATATATATATATATATATATATATATATATATATATACACACACATACACACACACACACACACACAGAGACACACACAAACACACACACACACACATATATATATTTTTTTTCACTTTCTGTATATCTTTAATATTAAGAGGAAGAAATGGGGTGAACAGGTGCATGTCAGAGATTAAAAGAAAGAGAGCTGATTTGCATGACAAAATTAATACACTAGTTGTTTGACTCCATTTTGTTGACTGACAAAGAAATGTCATTAATTAATGAAAAAAGAAGTGGGGGGAGGTGGAAAAGAAGTTGGTTTTCCTCATCCTCTGTTGTATCTACATATAGGTGGCTGGGATGATGTGGCAGAAACTGGACATGATCCAGAATGATAAACACTGCAATTAGAAGATGGACCTAATGAGAAGAGGTGGATGTTATAATGAAATGAATTATCTGTGATATGAATTGGATGTACCAGTTGTGTCTATCGAGTCTTACGGACCATATAGCTTTAAGGGAATATTAGACAATACTTCAGTCAAAGCAGCTGCTTGAAAATGACAGTTGAGAATGTAAAATGAAGGAATTGACAATGTGTACGCAAATAAGGTGTGTGTGTAAAGACAATGTGATATGTCCCCTACAAGGGGAGATTTAAATCTGATAATAATGGAAGGACATAATACACTGAGTGACAACATGATGTAGTAATGATAAAAAGATACATGAGAAGGCAACATCAGATTTAAAGGCTGGGAAATATTGGGGAGGTATAGGTTGAGATTCAGCACAATGCTGTTTTAAGTCAGTAGTTGCCTGTTTGCTGTTGGAAGGATTTTGTGTTAGAGGTTGAGAATAGCACAGTTTAAGCAGGGAGAAATAATAATAACAGTAATGAAAAGTGATTTTTTTTAAACTGGGAAAGACAACCTTGTTTAAACTGAATTAGATGAACGGGGCATCTAGAGAAGGTTAGAATATATCAAAAATGAGGTGGCTGGAAAAATGCACTGGGTTTAAAAAGATACATCCAGCTTTCACCACAAATAAAAAGACATTGGAAGGAGAAATAACAAATTATGCATGCTTGATGTAAAATTTGTGTGGCACAGTGGCATAGCAGTTACCATTGTCGCTTCACAGCAAAAGGTTCACTTCTCGACTGGGGTGCCTTCTGTGCAGAGCCTGCATGTCCTCCCTGCATTCACGTAGGTTTCCTCCAGGTGATCTGGTTTCCTCCCACATTCTAAAGACATGCAGTAGGTGTACTGGACACTCTAAATTGGCCCTAGGTGTGAGTATGTGCATAAGAGTGTGTGTGATGCATCCTCTGTTGAAGGTTCCCATGGGCTAGCAATCTGAGCATGTAAAACCCGTAACTGCTATAGAAACAACAAGCGCTGAAAGGTGCACATTGCCTGATATACCACATGAGGTGTAAAAGGGAAAAAGAAAGAGAGAGAGAGAGAGATGTAAAATTCTCCCAGTGCTACATATAATAATAGGAGTTGTGAAGTATTAGTTACATGAAATTGTAACAATAAAAGCACAGCAAGGGCAAGAAGAGTTCTGTTATAAACAAGAATACGAAGAAGTGTGTGGTGTAAAATGACACGTTAACTGAATTTAAAATGTAAATAGCATACACATTTTGAGTTAATAATAATTATAAAGGTACTGTTTCCAAAAAATAAACTTGTTCCAAGCAGTAAACAACATTCAGTAGCGGCTACATTAAGTGTACACTAAATGTACACCGTTCTGAGTGAACAGACAACACAAGCATAACACCTTTTTCCTCCTAATTTTAGTTTTCCTACTGATTTTCTTGCAGCTTTAAATATCTACGGGGATTCATAAAGGTTACCACAAATTGTAAACTACATGTACACTTACTGTAATCTTTCTGAGTGGTAGGGTGTTCTTGAATACAGATTATGTACACTTAGTGTAGGCGTCAGTGAAGCTCTAGTACATAAATATATTTGAAAAGAAAGTACTATTACCAGTTTTGACTGCAGATGTTTTTCTGTTTGCAGGCAGAAATTATTATTCTTGTTCCACTTATCAGATAAATAACTTGGCAAGCCCCTAGCAACTGCATAATTTATTCTGAAGCTCATAAAGAGATTTTCTGCTATTTGTGTGTGTGTGCGTGTGCGTGCGTGCGTGTGTGTGTGTGTGTGTGTGTGTGTGTGTGTGTGTGTGTGTGTGGTGTGTGTGTGTGTGTGTGTGTGTGTGTGTGTGTGTCTGTGTGTGTGTGTGTGTGTGTGTGTGTGTGTGTGTGTGTGTGTGTGTACGTGTGTGCATATGTGAGTGTGTGCCTGTGTGCGTGTGCGCGTGTGTGTGTGTGTGTGTGTGTGTGTGTGTATGTGTGTCTGTGTGTGAGGTTGTGTTTGTGCCTGTGAGATTATGTTTCTGTGTATTTCTGTTATTTGTTCCAGATTTCTTCATTTGATATCTGTCATTCTTCATAAATGCACTGTCAAAATGGTAAGCCAACTATCCTCCCATTAAGAAACAACAGCTGTGCCTGCATAACCTTTGCAAAACAAGGTGACAACTTGCCGTTATAAAATATATACTATTCACACATTTGTGTTTTATTCTTAAATAACTACTAGGGCATAGAATATAAATTAATTTTGTTTTTTTCAATTTTAAAGTCGCAAAATAGTTTATTGTCACTTTTAGTATTGTTAAAAAAAAAGTCTTACTGTCAGAAAGGCATGAAATATTTTAGTTATTTTAATGACTTTTTCAGTCTTGCCACTCTATAAACCATTTAATCTCCCAAGAAAGCATCCTCAAATTGTATTCTCTGCATGTTTTGATAAAAAAGGCATATTCAGAAAAGTGTAACTCTTATGCAAAGCACTTACTAATGCAAGCCAGTATTTTTTTATTATCTCGTTTCCCAGAACATGGCAATACTGGCCAGTTATGCATTCCAAATGCACTCGACTGTAAAAACATACATCTGAGAGGCAAAAATGAATATTTGAGATGCATATCTAGTCACATTCTGTGAACCTAGATAAAAATAGTGTACAACTTATTCCATGGCTTGGTGACTTTAAACTTTGTGATATGAGAGAAGGAAGAACAAGGTCACTGCATGGTTATTTTGATAGGGAGCTGCATTAGAACACTGTTGTTGCTGGAGTTACATTTATTTCTTTCATTCCAACAGAATGGGTTTTATTGCAACATTCTTCATTTAAGCAAAGCATATCCTTTGGAAGTCAAATGCAGAATTTGTCTAAAGAGAGAGGGAGAGGGGAGATTGTCAGAGCACATTCCTGGTATTCCTTTTTTTCCACACAACAGTAAGCTTTGACTATCTGCAGTGGAGTCCCTGCACCTTTCTCTAGCCTAACATACTAGAAATTCCACAATCAGTTACTTTAACATATCACAGCTGCTGCTCTTTTGTATACTTAATATTTGTTGCTTTCACAATACTATAGAAATAATCCAGTCATGCCTGAATTCAATGTCCATAAGAAAAGCTGCATTTCCTAATACTGATTTCTCTTCTTTGGATGAAATTTACACTACAGATGCAGTTACTTCAAAATAAAAGTGTATGCCGGGGCTTTCGGTAATTTTTTGTTTATAATATTCCTCTCAGAACTATGGAGAGTAGAGTATCACGGGAAGCCTTTCACTGTGGTAGTGAGGCTGTTTTGTAATTACTGTCCGTAGTACACAATGGTGGGAGATGTAACTCATGTTATTTTTAAAGTACATGATTCCCTGCTGGCAGTACATGGGTAACAATAACAAAATAAGAGCTGACATACAGAGTGTCCTGCTATTTCTTTGTAAATGAACTTTCATAATACCATTCAACTATCCACAATCTTGCCTCATACTTTTTGCCCTATGCCTCATAAAATGGTTGTTTTTCTGGTAATTTACTGAGGATTATAGCCAGTCAGTAATACAACTCATTACAATTTTAAACTTCGTATTGTTCAGAAAATATACCTTGCTATAACCTGTTCTTCTATTAACATTTTTAAGTGAATCAGACTAATGTTTGAAAATTGCCCCTGAGTTTGGGCCTTTGTCTCCTACCGTTATTTTTGGTTTTGTTCAGAATTCTTGCACAAAGAAGCTGAGAGGTATGAGGTTATAAGAGTTATATTTTGCAGAAAGCCATCACTGTAGTACTACACTGCCCCCTGCAGGTACTATTAGGACTGCAGTCTGTGGGTACTAGGAAGAGGGCAATCCTACAGTTCTCCCCAAAGGGAAATGCTGCACTGCTATCTCTCTTGCAAGTGTTATAAGACACTGTATTACAGCACCCACTGAAGGCACACGCACACACACACACACACACACACACACACACACACACACACACACACACACACACACACACACACACACACACACACACACACACACAAACACACACACACACACACACACACACCATACCTCTTGACATCTAACAGCATGAAATCTGGAAAAAGCCATAAATAAAAGTGGGACTTCTTCTTTTGGCTTTTCCGGGTTAGGGGTCATCACAGCGGATTAGAAAGTCGATAGAATAGCAGATTTTGCCAAAAATTACAATTAGAAGTGGCGTATTTACAAGAGTGTACTGAAAAAAGAATTATTCCTAGGGGTTTATGCCAGTGGCATTACCCGTAGGATTAGTAGAGAACTCTGCATTTCATCGAGAACTTTTGACATTGTTTGATAAGCAAGGTATGGAATTTTTACAGTCATTGATTAACTTTTATAACCTTGAAATTAACAACTTAAAGAGTGAATTGGAAATACTTGAACATTCCATTAACGTTGATAATGAATTTCTCAGGTATAAATATGAATATGCTAGGATTTTTTCTAGCATTGAGGCTACTTTGGCAAAACTGCTAGTCACAAAAAAGAAAAAGATTAGCAGAAATTTGCATGAATATGCCAATCATAAAGCCTATCCACGGCCACCCAAAACTTTGCAAAATATAGGAGACGACAAGGAATTCCTAATTCCTATGAAGAAACCGATGTTGAAGGAACGAATAGCCTAGTAGATAATGGAAACATAACTGAAGCTGATGAGGTACAACCGCTGCGCCGTAGTGAAAGAATAAATAACAACAATAACAACAATAATGCCTATAATAGCAGAACACCGCAACAACAGGAGGTGGTTAATAATGATCGAAACAACATAAACAATTCCCAGGGTTTTCAAAGGGGCCGCAATGGCCATTACAACAATTCCAATATGAACAGGAACCAAGGACAGAGAAGGAATCGTCGGAACCAACGAAGGAGATGACAGAAAATTTACAGCAGGAACCACAGATACTTGTAAGCTCAAAAGGAGACTTCAAGATATTTAGTTATACAGTCTTAACCATTGAACAGGGAATGGTCTACTTTTTTTCAAAAGGACTTTCTTTTGTTCTAGATAGAAAGACTGATGTTGTGAGAATAATAGTGGACTTAAAACTTTTTGTACGCAAGTTGAATCTTACTTCACTTATGGGAACAAACTCCTCACTAACTAATACTCTAAGGGTTTCTAGTATATTTAACCCTCCACTGCACACATCTTTAAGTACATTTGAAAAAATATGCGAAATGGACTTAAGAGCGATATCCAAAGAACTGCATAACAGGATAAACAACAAAGTGAACATCACTAAATGTGAAATTGAATTCTTGGACTTATTGAATGCATGTAATATTAGGGTTATGAAACCCGATAAAGGGGGTGGGCTGGTTTTTATGGACCAGAGTGAGTATAATATGTGCATGAAAAAGTATTTGTCCGCAAAAGTATATACACAAGTGAGTACTCATTCCCCCCAGTACAGCTCTTTTGATTGTGCACCTTTAACACCTAGTGGGCGTGGCTTGAGCCTTTAAAAAATAAAGTTATCACCTTACAATTCTAACAAATACTCATTGACATAGGTCAAATATCAATACAATTGTGTTTGCCATCATGTATGCTTCAAGATAAAATATTCTGATACCTTGTACAGGGCATGGTTTTGGAAATATTAATGCAAATATGAACAAGCAATATTTGACGCCTAGAGGAGCAGTAGGAGGTAACTGCAGATGCACCTGGAGGCGTCACTCGGATGTAATGAGTTATGAAGTCAATGGAGCCTACAAGAAAATTAGAGGCATTTTGGATGATCTATTCCTTGAAGGTTTAATAGATATAGCTATCTATCAATATTTAGCTATGTCGGCTCCTAAAATTCCTGCCCTTTTTGGTTCTCCTAAGATACATAAAGGTTACATCGATCCCCCATTCAGACCCATTGTGGATGGCAAAGGGTCAATAACATATGCTTGTGCTAAATGTATTGACAACATACTGAAGCCCCTTATACAACAAGAATCCCAAATTTGTAGGGACTCATGGAGTTTCTTGGAAAACATTAATAAGTTGGAATATGACGATAGTAACATCTTTCTCACAATTGATGTAAAGGATTTATATACAGTCATCCCACAAAATTTGGGATTAGAATGGATTAGGGAGTTTATGACACTTAGGAAAGTTGATGACAAAACCATCGACCTGGTTGAAGTATTATTAGAAATTGTGTTGTCAAATAATTTTATGATCTTTGATGGGCTTATTTATCTTCAGAATACAGGAGTAGAGATGGGGTCACCTTGCGGTGGAAGTTTTGCAAATTGCATTATGGCTCACTGGGAAAAATCACTGTTATTTAAAAATAGTTCATTCCAAGAGAATGTTAAATGGTATATTAGATACCAAGATGACACGTTCTTGATTTGGAAAGGACAAAAAGAACTTATTGAGCCCTTCATAGTAGATATTTCTAGGATGACCAATTTTTTAGAATTTACTTACAATATCGAATTGAATAACATAAATTACCTAGATATAAACATAGACAAGGATAGAACAAATCACAGATACAAGACCACAATTTATAGAAAACCAACACACTCAAATGCCTTTTTGAATTTTGTGAGAATAATAGTGGACTTAAAACTTTTGGTACGCAAGCTGAATCTTACTTCACTTATGGGAACAAACTCCTTACTAACTAATACTCTAAGGGTTTCCAGTATATTTAACCCTCCACTGCACACATCTTTAAGTACATTTGAAACCTTACCATCAAAAAGAGCAGTGATTAAGGGGCAGATGGTAAGGGCAGTGAGAATGGTTTCTGACAAAATAGATTATGTTAAAGAATGTGAAGGGTTAAAATCTATGTTTATTAAAAGGGGATATCCAAAAGAATTTGTGGACAATATTATATACATAGTTAGCACAAAAAGAACTATAGGACATTTTAAACCATTGCTACAGAATGGCTATGTTCATGGCTCAGAGAATAACTTTGATTAGATATAGATGTACATAATGTAAGCCAAGATTTGAGTTTCAATTTTTTATGTACATATTCTCTGGATTATATAAGAATATGGGAAATTCTTAACAAGAATTGGTCTATAATTGTAGAAGATAACTGTTTAAACAAAATTTTGGGGAATAAGCCTAGAATAACGTATAGAAGAGGCCAAAATTTAAAATCTTTGCTCGAGAGGAGAACTAAACATAATAAGACTTGCGGAATGTACAAATGTGGATCATGTCAACAATGTAAATATATAAAAATTGGTAATAGAGTGACCATAAGGGAAACAACTTATTATGTAAATGGTAGATTCAATTGTGAATCAAAAGGAGTGATATACGCAGCGTGTTGTGAATTTTGTTCATCATATTATATAGGGAAAACAGAAAGAAAAATAAAGCAAAGAATATATGAACATTTATACTGTATTAATAGGAAAGATACAACAGATGCTTTAGCTAAACATATTGTGAGCTATCCAAATCATAGATTTCAATTCACAATACTTCAACAACAACAAAATGACATAAGAGGTGGTCCGTGGCAATTAAAGCTTGAGGTAAATGAAATTATGTGGCAGATTAGGACAATAGCCCATATTCCACCAGGGTTGAACAAATATGTGTCAATAAAAAGCATTCTGAAATTAATAGCGTTACGTCGGTAACAGAATGGTGCTTAAACCTAGGTTAGCTTTATAAATACACCTTAAGGTGGAAATACAAAATATAGAGTGCAATAATTGTTTATGAAGTAAAATTATTGCACATAAGCTGGAGAATTGTGTGCACTCATACTTGGTCAAAGTTGTGAAACTATACAAAAGGTTGTTTATATGTGATAATAGAATTTTTAATGTTTTTAAATATTAGATATCATGAGCATAAATTTAATTTTAAAATATATGCACAATGTATATATATCATATATTATTGATAGTTGAGTTGTGAATTTTCGAGTCAATTAGGGTTTCGACTCAATGGGCGGCTTTAGCATAGGCTTGATACGATCTGGTTTTCATATATAAATATTGCATGGTCTAAAACGAACAAGTGACAAGATATATATAGAGTAAGTAAAAGCCACAGCATAAAAACAAGTCTGTTAGCATATAAGATGGGTATTTTAACTCACATTTAGCAAGTAACTTTGTTAAAGCAAGCTTTATCAACTAATAGTTCTATATTGGCAATATGATATGTAATGAGTTTATTTATTCATTTATTTATTTATTTTTGATGCCGTAAAGAATCTTTGTAAACCGTGTACTGGTGTATGTTTAGGTTTTTGCATGTGTTTTGTAAATGGTTGATTTTAATAGCAGTGCTCCTTTAACACAAGTAATTATTTAATTGAATATGGAGCACTCTGATATAGAGGCATTGTGTTTTAAAATGTATTTTGTCTGAAGAAGGGGAGGCATTGACCTCGCCGAAAGCGCTTATTAAACCTGTGTTTTTTATTTATCCTGCTCGGATTTATTTCAGCTTCATCACTTGCTTTTTTTGTTTTAGAATAGCAGATTTTGCATTAACATGAATTTCCTGAAGGGCACGAACTTTAAAACTCAAATGTTTGTCATTATTTTCCAACTTCACTCTTTAATGATTTGACACTAATTTGCTAGAACATCACAATTTTATGAAAAACATACCAAAAATATGAAGCACAAATCTAGACATTCTGTGAAAATCTATACCCTTGAGAGGTATGACACACACACACACACGCACACACACACACACACACACACACACACACACACACACACACACACACACACACACACACACACACACACACACACACACACACACACACACACACACTTGCTCACAAATTAATTTCCATGGAAGGTTGGTAATCTGTAATGCTACAGCATTTTGCTCTGACACAAGCTAGTAAACTGCTGCCATCCCAGATTGCCAGACTGGGGACCTCCAGTTATCGTTTCACTTTTGTTAATAAACCAAACCATTATAATAATCACAAATACTGTGTACCACAGTTGTTTGGTCATTTAGAGGCAGATACCAGCAATTTACCACCATTTAACAATAAATACAATTTTATCAATTAATAGTTCAGTAAACAGATGACCATCCCCAAGTTTTTAAAAATGAATAAATAAAGTAATGCATTTAGGAAAGAATTAATTAAGCAGTACAGTTAACAGTTTAAATATTCAGGGGCTTATGAAACTGCATAGGGAAACAGAAAATAATATTTATGAGCAAATAGCTTGTAGGAAGGAAAACCATCTGCCCATATTTAAACTTTACTTTTAGCCAGATCTGAGGTAAAAGAAGTAATGAGCCCTAGCTAAAGTAGTTACATTTATATAATATATAACAGTCAAATATGAGTTCAAAGAACATAAGTCACAGGTCAAAGCTTCAGGGTAGTTCTGTCTTCTAGACTTATTTTTTCCTGCTCTCTCTCTCTCTTCCTATGCAGTTAGCTGTTGGGGACCTGGAGAGCAAGGGAGCAACCAGCCCCAGACTGACTGTGATCTCTGTGTGCACTTAAGGGAAATTGTACTTTACTGTGTGTATTTGTTATCCTTTCTGCTTCTATTAGACGACCTCCCTGGTGTTAGTGGTGAGGACTGAGGCTCCTTGACTGCTGGGCCAGGGCATGGTCGTTACACAGACCATGGATGCAACTGAGCAGGTTTTCACATTTAGGTACTAATGAGTTTGTTTAACTGCTTTTGCAGTTTTTAGCTATCTCCTTAAAAGCATTTTCGACTTGTCCTTTTACAATGCCAACTTTCTTGCCTAGAAATAGACACAGATCTTCTAATCAGAAGGCATAACAACTGCCTTTTTGATGCCTGGTATACATATTATATTATATATGCAATTGCTGTATTTCACAGCAGAATGTAGCTACAAACTTTATATATTTTTATACATTTTACAAAAAAAGGTCACAGCTTCTCTCATCTTTCCATGCAACTGGAAAGTACACATATTGCAGATTAACTCACATACTTTTGTTTACATGCTGGTTTTATAAGGGCTGGATTCATGAACGTGTACACTAAGTGTACACTGTCTGTATTCAAGAACATCCCTAACTCATTTTTTGTGTTATTTATTCAGAAAGATTATACTAAGTGTGCACAGAGTCTACACCTTGTGGTAACCTTTATGAATCCTCCTCCTCGATATTTAAAGGTGAAAGAAAAGCAACAGGAAACCTAAAATTAGGAGGAAGGAGATGGGAGTTGTGCTTGTTTTATCTATTCACTTAGAACAGTGTACACTTAGTATATACGTAGTGTAGGTGTTTAGGAATCCAGACTTCTATCTTTTATATTTGGAGTCAGAAAACAGTAGCATATATAACATCACACCGAGTAGTAAGCCAATGCCACCCCCTAAGAGAGGAAAGTAGAACTATTTCAATTACTTACTCCCCCCCCCCCCCCCACACACACACACACAAGCTATCTGGCATCTATGCCATTGATGAGACCTGGATCACTGACACTGTTTCATGGGAGGTTTCCTTTTGTGTGTCATCCAGTTGGATATAAGCAATAATTATTGATGTGAGCTGATATGTAATTACAAACTTGGAAATAACAAAACAACACAACCCCCAAACTAACATTTTCAGTCCATAATAAATAACAACTTTTACAATAAGCAAAGACGTGTGCTGTAAAGAAATGAGTGCCCTGCAGTGTCCTGTTGACTGTTAAGCCCAGCAATATTAAAAGTCTATATTGACCGTTGCATAATTTTTTACAGAATAATCCAAAAATGTCAAGGAATATGTAAATGGATGTGGCCTTAATTGCATCTCTATTCTTTATAGTGTTTCTAGTTGTTGTGACTCATAATCCTTTCATATTTCCTTGACTTACAGCATTTTATTTTTTTCTGGACTAAGAAAAAAATCTACTGATAAGCACATACACAAAACTGAAAAGTGAAACTCAGAGTTTCTTCAGAATATTTTAGTAGTTACTTGATTCAACCTTTGTTAAATTTTTAAAGCGGTTTCCTCTACTGTTTCATGTTTGTGGTATACAGCTTCTAGTCATGAGCAGTGAAATTCCAGGAATTAGAAAGATTTTTTATAAAAAGGCGCTTTCTTTGCAAATGAAGTAGGGGATCTCTCTGTTCCTAATAAAAGCCACACATCACATTGAGTGGGAGTCCAAACAAGTGGTGCTATTATAGTTTTCCTCTCTCTTTAATGATCTGTCATTCATCAGTCTTTTTAGTACAAGTAATGTGTGTTGGGGGGGACTGCATCTTGTAATTCCTGACATCCCTCCCTGCCAAAAAATTATATTGGACGTAGGGGAATTAGATAAGTATTATATAAAAGTTGTTAGTGTGTTATTCCAGCTTTCATAACAATGACATGTGGGGTCTGTTCAAACCCTGATGGCCCAGAAGTTCAATCTTAAAGACACATATTGTCAAAGCCAATGAACCAGCAGAAGGTAGAAAAGAATCCAGCAGGAAAGAAGGGCCAAGTCATCAAGTTCAGTGTAGGAATGTAATAACACAGACTGTGCACACAAAGCTCTTATCCACAAGTACAATGACATTCGTCAAAACAACTACAGACATTCACATATGTAGCCTTGCTACAGGCAGTAGGCTATTTCAGGACAAAAACAGTACCACAATGAAAAATATTGATTACAACAGATTTAAAGTATGCTGTTTGTGGAGCTGGCCTGTTGGTCATTTTAGCAACTCCAAACTGTCCAGATGTTTGGGGATTTACTGGAATGACACTGTTCACCTAGTTAAACCATGTCAGCACCACTTCATCTATCAAAGTATCACTGGAGCTGCAGAGGCAGAATATAAGCTGTCTGCATTGTAAACTAATTACCAGAGTAAGTGAGGGCTTAGACCACTTGTATAATGTGACTGAAGGTACAATGGGAGCTTCCAAGGGAGAGCAATGGTCATCTGTGAAAGGGAGCAAAAAAAAAAAAAATACATGAGTCTGAAACCTGTACCATGCATCATGGCATCATGAGATCTGGGTTTAAACCTCCTTTATTCCCTTCTTCTGCATCAGGAGTCTGAAAAAAAGTATATGCATTTTGTATGCTTAAAGTTCTCCTAAAAAAGACACTCCATATGAGTTTTTTAAAAAAAGAAATGAAGAAATAAAATCACACAGGCTTAATTTCCAAATTGTAAATTTCTGTTTTCACTGAGTTTCAAGCAAGTATTTTCTAGAACTGCTCATTTGAAAATGTCTACACCTGTCAAGGGCAGATAACTACACACCAAAGGATATACAGCTGCAAATTATATAAAACTAGCATGCTCTAAACTTTGTCTTGCTAGTTATTCTCTTCTCACTGAATAACATTTAATGTGGAAAGGCAAGAACGGGAAGCTATTAACGTCCAAAGGTCAAACTAAGTCAAAAACTCTTTACAGAAGACAGGGACTCTGGCTAACAAAGTTTGCAGATGACTGCAAACTGGGAGCCATTATTGAATCCCCAAATGATGTGGATACTCTACAAAAGGGCCTTACAGAAACAGATGCTTGGTGCTAGAGCCATGGGCTCAAGCTCAATGCCAAGAAATGTATTGTTATCCCCTTTGGGAAAAAACATGTATCCATGAATTACCATATAGGTGGCAGTACACTAAACACAGAAAGTGTGATAAGAGACTTAGGGACACAGGTGGACAGTGGTCTCACCTTCGATAACCACATCGCCACAACAGTCAGGAAATCCTTCTATGTGGCACACCTCATCACGAAGGGCTTTTCATCCAGAAAAAGGAGGTCATTGTCCCACTGTACTCCTCCCTCATTAGACCCATTATAGAATACAACGCCCCATTTGGTATGTACCTCTCAAGACATCTGCAACAACTGGAAAGGCCTCAGAAATACCTCACTAAAAGAATCACAGGCCTAAAGCAGATGCCCTATGCTGACCGCCTTAAAAAACTCCAGCTATACTCTGTCGCATATCGTCTACTCAGAGGCGATCTCTGCTTAACATACAAGGCCATGTCAAACCCAGAGCTGTTGGACATGCTACACTTAAAGAAATCCCAATCCCTCAGAGCTACACGCTCCAGGGATCTAAACCTTGTCATCACAATAAACAAAACATGCTGGAGGGATAGGTTCCTGACCCAGAGACTCCCCAAACTCTGGAATAGAATGCCCATACATGTCAAGCAGAGTGCCTCTTTGGACCTCTTCAAGAGGAACCTTGACGATTGGATGGGAGAAAGGAAATTCACCCCAGGGATCACGTCAGTCGCCCTGCTAGACAGGGGTCCAGGAAAGTAAATAATGTGGGAAGAAATAGCCAGGGGATTGTTATGGCTAGGCTTATATAGGCCCTAGGGCTGATAGCCTAGTACCAACCTATGAACCTATGAACCTATGAACAGGGATAAGCAGTGACTACAAGATGATTTTATGATACACCATCATAATATTTTCAGGTGAACAGCAATGAGTCAAGACCCTAGGCCTACAGATTAGCAACATTTGCCAATGTGCTGTGATACTTGTTGCACAGAAAGCATTAAACCTGGCATGGTATAAGGGCTAAAAGCTTGCTCACGTTTTACTTTAAAATATCACATATTTTCACAATAAGTCTATTTATTATTTATTTTGTTTGCATTTGCTAGTCAGGATGATCTGACTCAGCAAAGATTCTTATTTTCACTGGAGGCCCCGGGAGAAAAGCTCTAGTTACAATGGTTAGACTAATAAGCTGTGGTAGGAAATGTTATTTTATATATATATATATATATATATATATATATATATATATATATATATATATATATTTGTTTTCACAGTAATATAGTTAAACACATGATAAAATACAACAAAAGTAGAAGCAGCTTTTTTTATAGTTCTACTGAAATTCAAATGCCTAAAACATGACTGTCCCATATACAATGAAAATTAATAAACTCACAAGGGCAAGTATTATTGGTAGTGGACCAGCCCCTACTGCACCCATGAGGCAATCTCACCACAACCCTCAAACATTTTTACAAAAATGTAACAAGGGCAGAGTGAAGGGGCGGCTGCCCTGGGTGCAAGCTTTTATGGGGCATGAACAGGACGGAAGTGCAGCATTGGCATTCATTTATGAAGCCACAAGGATATCAGTGCTTCATCACTGAATGATGATACTGCATTGTGTTAAAGATGGGTCTGTGCCGGTACCTGTAGCATGGTGTTTGTCATAGTTGTAGCAAATTACAGAAGACATTTATTTGGGCTCTCAACTCTTGGAAGACCTATTTTTTGGTATTTAACTGTAGGAAAATGCAAAGTGTCAGATGACCTCGCTATGATATGCTTACAAACATAAATAAGGGAGAAATCTCCCAAAACAAAGGGACCACTCCTGGAATACATATCAAAACCATGCTGGAAGTGATTTTCAATGGAAAACAGACATTGACATCCATGGCATCTTGTGCCTTGTCACCTCACGCTTGGGGAACCGCAACTTGGCAATAATTAGAGAAGCCTTTTTTTACATAAACAAAATATAGTTATATACATAAGTGATGAAAAGTTGTACACAGGAGTATACTAATAAGATATGTAGGAAAAACTTTTATATAGATAAGGAGTAGATGTTGACTGGTTTTCTTATACAGAAATGGCAATTAGACTGTGGTGGTGGTGCTGTGGTAGCGTTGTCGACTCACAGTAAGATGTTATCCTGTTCGATTCTCAGCTAGAGCGTCTTCTGTGTGGAGACATGTGTGAATAGGCATACCTTTGTCGAAGGTTGTGTGTCAGGGCCAGCAACTTGGCATGTAAAAATCTACTGCCAATCATTAGCGGACCAGAGTTCCGCTGTGGCAACCCCTTACCGGGAAAAGCCGAAAAACACAACAACATGAAATAAGGATGTTCACGTAATTATTTAATTGTAGTGTTTGTTAGTATAGAAATTTATCAGTGAGAGAGAACAGAAATGATTCTACTATACAGATAAAAGTAAGTTTTAGCTAATGCATTTAAAGTCAGAGATTGTTGGAAGGCTAAGCATTGTGTGGGGGGGATGTATGGATGACTTAAGTGCACAAAAGATGTGACATGTGAGTTAATCAGTAAGGTATCTTGAAGGTCAGCCACTTGTCGTAACAGTTATACTGCCACTTGTTAGACAGGAAGTAGTTTGGTTCACAATGGTGTCACCTTCTATAAAGATGCAGTGATAGGTACTGTATATGTTAGCATGGAACTCTTTTATTTAGGCCAGGAATGGGTAGACAAAATTCACCTAATTAATATTTATGTGGACAATTGCAAATATAAAAAGCAAGAGCAACACAATGATGATTGATTCCGAGCAGAAGTCAACAAAACAAAGGGAGCTGCAGGTATGAGGGACACCTTGAAGTAACCAGAGAGGAAAATAATTGAAAAAAAATGACAACTTCAGATATATGCCTAGCAGCTACATATGGCTAAGGCTTACTATTACTATGAACCTGAGATTAGTACAGGACCAATAACATGCATTTCAGGCTCAGAGATAGGTTTTATTTGTACCTCAAGCCCTCATTTTCCTATACACAGCAGTATGTTGTGTAACCTGAGGCCCCGTGTGGCACTCAGTCCTGTGAATTAGCTTAAGAGTTCTCTGTCTTCCCTCTGTGTCTCATAGATTCTGCATATACTTTTTCAGAATGTGAAAGAAAACACTCTGCGAAGACAGAGTCCTGCAGAAGAAAACAAATAAAACAAAAGGCAAAAAAAACAAACAAACAAAAAAAAAACAACAAGGGCATTAGGACACAGGGCAGGATGAATAAAGAATAATGACCTGACAAGAATGAATCAGTTCTCAGTTACAAGCAGAGCAGATCACTAACCTGTACTTTCAGAAGAAAGGTAGTTTTAATCCGACCTAAAATGGATCTAGCAAAAAATATAGAAACTAAGAATAGCCCTGTTATTATCATTAGAACATGGTATCATATTCTAGAAACATATATCTCTAAATATCACAGTTTATAGCAGCTTTTGGGTAATATAATCCACGAGTAATATATGTGCTGGTGTCATAAAAGAAATGATACTTGGGAGTGAAGCAGGGCTGTGAAATAAATTAAAACAATAAAAGGTACGAAGAAGCTCCACTAATGCAGTTTGTAACAGCTTGAGAAGAGAAAAGCCAATATTTTATAGGCAGTTGATCCCATATTAACCTGAATGTACTTCAGGAAAATGTTAAGTTAAGAACATGACCAAAATTACAAGCATCCTCAAAATATTTACTGTCCAGTGATGCTGACAGAACTCTTATAAACACGCTCTTCTGGATCAGCACTCCTGTGAAGTTTAAAGGATGACACTTCATTACAAGACTCACTCTAGCCTTACAGAGAATTATAAAGATTTGTCCCCTCCCTCACTAATAAAAGAAAAAAATGAAACGTTCAGCCTTTGAGACAGATGCCCCCATCATATCTTCACTTTGTAATAAGTATGTTTAAATGAATCCGACTTTTGAATCATGCCTGGTGCGATTGCTTGTCAAGTTTGATTGTGAGTTGGCCTTCTGCTCCTGAAATATCCTGTCCACGGACACCTGAATATGGAGAGACGCAACTGCCCAGAGCCTTCAATTGCCCACCAGAGGCAGAAGAGGTCCTGACATGATAGATGCTCTTGTTTGCCTCGCTGCTTTTTTCATCTAAAATCATTACAGCAAAGCAGATGTTTCTAACATACATCATGTGAAAGCAGATTATGATACACACAGATGGAAAGTTCCTAAGATGAGAAAGTCTTGGGCAGTTGAGGTTCTGGATGTCAAATGTAGATTTATTTTCCTCCCTTTCCCCATACTGTGCTGATTACTGATCCTGAGAGCTGCTGAAATGCAGTGAAATATACTCTACAAATACATCGCTATTAACCTGCGTAACAATGCTAAATGCATGTGAGTGCAGCAGTGCAGAAGTGTTGAGACTTTTTCTTCTGCTCTTTGCTTTCAGCTATGCCGTGCAGCGGTAGCGTTGTTGCCTCACAGCAAGAGGTTCTCCCGTTCGATTCTCGGCTGGAGCGCCTTTTGTGTGGAGTCTGCATGTCCTCCCCGTGGTCGAGTGGCGTTTGAAAGACATGCGTGAATGGATGTGCCTTCGTTGAAGGTTGGGCGTCGAGCTGGCACCTCGGCACCGTACAAAATCTACTGCCAATCATTAGCGGACCGGAGTCCCGCTGTGGCGACCCTTAACCGGGAAAAGCCGAAAGAAGAAGAACGGCAACATTCTGAGACCAGAAGTCACTACAAGGGGCTTGCTCAATATGTTAATATTAAAGGCCTGGAATACTAGCCTCTGCTGAAGATTATTGGCAGTAAAAACAGAATGCAGAACAAATTGACAGCGCACCCTTTTAATTACTATATACTTCCATTATACATACAGTTCATGTCCACTTACAACTTTCATGCAAACATAAGCACACAGAGTCATCACATACTTTCAGTTGTTAAACATAGCTAAGCACAGCACAAATCCACATGTGGGTATTAACAGCTCAAGTTCAAAGATGGACAATACTCACCCAGTCTACATTTTGAGCATTACACACAGTAAAACATCTACATTGCAGTCCACACATGGCCATAACTAACACAGCACAAGTACACACATGGGTCTTGCACACAACTCAAGTCCATATATGAGCACTGCACTTAATAAGTCCATGTGTGGGCATTACACTCAGCACAAGTCCACATATGGCTTTCACATGTGGCCATTACAGATAAGACAAGAATGCACATAGGCATTATACACACACAACAGAAGTCCACACATGATCATTACACACACACAAAACACAAGCCCATATATGGGTAATGCTCACACAGCACAAGTCACACACAGGTCATTTTGCATACAGCTGAAATCCACACATGACCACTGTGCATGCACACACACACACACACCACACACGCACAAACACACACACACACCACACACGCACAAACACACACACACACACACACAAATGCACACAGCGTCCACATGTGGGCTTGCCAATGTTATGAACTATTTTACAACAAATGTGACCACATTTTAGGATAAAAGAATGTCTTTCTTGTAGAGGGTGAATGTGAAGTCTTAGGATTATTAGCTAGTAGTATACAAGTGGATAAAAAAAATGTCCTGAGCTATGAGATCAGCTAGTGCTTTTATTCAGCTGTTTATCCTGCAAATAAAAGGTGCTAGTGTCTGATATGGGATACTACAAAATCAGTGAAAGAATGTCCCTGTCCAGTATACAATATTCCGTAGGGAATACTAATAGAGGGGAGCTAGGTTAATGTGTCATCTGGGGTATATCACTCTGCCAACATGGTAATAATCACTTTCTGTAATGCTTTTCTTTCTGTCTTTACCTATTCCCTTTCTAGCTCCTGCTTTACCTTCTGTACTGCTGTTTTTGCCTTGTACACCTTTTTGCTTGTAGTCTTCACTGTTATCCCTCGGTCTGTCTTACATCTGTCTACACTACTTCCTGATATACTCTCATTAAAGCTTTCTCTCTCTTTCTTTGTTTTAACCTTGTGCGTCTGAGCAAAATATTTGACAACTGTGAATCATATGTTCATTGCATGATGAATTTGGAACATGATGTGTTTTAACTCTCCCTAGCTCACACTTTAGACACTGGCCCCAAGTACAAGAAGACCACTTTCATTTCAAAGGCCTAATACAGACCGATGCATTTTCTTATTGTTGTTATCACTCCTTAAACACGTCCCCTCCTCTGTCAACCCCGGACTATCATCCCTTCTATCTTACATGTATGACTGAAGTTAACAACTAGACTTCTGATTTCCCAAAATAAGATTTGCCAATTTATCATGCAGTCCCTTACAAAATGAACATCACTGTTTCACGTTCTCTGCTCATCTTACATCAGTCCACCAAGCTACTGTATCTGCCATATTGCTTGACACTTAGTGGCTACCTTGCTACTTACTCATCTCATGGTGTCTTCACTCCAGTCATACAGGCTCTATCTCTTTCTTGCTATCTCTCACCATTCCCTTACCTCTGTCTGTTGATTATTTACCTAGAATGTCCCAAAACTGTGAACACCTTACTGTAACATATTTACCGTAACTCAGATTTCCCATTCCCCTGGTCCTTCCATATGGTTTATGAGTCCTTTCTTCCATGTCACAAAGGGCCCTGTAGGACCACCTGAATCCTGTCACTATTCCCAGTTTTTAATCAGGAATTTGCATCTTTCCGTGACAGCTGTCCTGAACAGCTGGCACACAACTGGGACTTACCTCTTGCTTTCGTTTCTGATTCTTGTGGTTAACTGTTGCCGGTCTCTTCTGCATAACATCTCATATTGCCTAACCCTGTTATTTTTTACTGTGATCTAACTTATGCCCTTATTTCAGAATCCTGCCCACTTTTCTGATGCCTGTGTACTTTTTTTCAGTGTAGCATTATTTAATGTGATGGAAGTTCTTTTTTACAATTTTTTTTTATGTATTCAGCTGTATTTTGCATGTAAATGCCATCTTTAAAATCATCTATTTGCATTGATGGTATGATTGCTGTAGTCTATTTGACCTTCCTGATCAAAATAATTAAAAACAACAAAAAAAAATACCCACACAGTTACACTGGAAAGCAAAAACAAATAGTGATCATAACTAGAAAATCATTAAGGAAGAGTCCAGGGTGCGTGATTCACTGTTAGAAAGAGATGAAGGCCTGAATTTCACCCTAGGTGTGTATGGATAGGAGTTATTGGATGTTAGGAAGGAAAGCTGGAAACTTTGTAGCATATACAAACTCACCACCCTCCTGGGTAGTGGCTGAGGTTGATCCATGGAGGGGATCCTCTTTTCTATTTTGTCCACTGCTGCATAGCACTGCAAACTAAATGCTACATGTATTATAACATGCATGCCTGCTTATTGTTAGGCCATTTTGGAAGTTGAGTCATAGACTGAGGATGTAGGACAATAAAGAAAAGAATCCCCATTCTTGATGGTGGCACCCGTTTTGGTACCTGATTCTTGCCTCAAAAGAGAATTCATGGGCTAATAGAGTGATCAAGAAGGGATTAACGGTCACTATCGGGGAGCAGGGTCCATAAAATGTAAAAAGAAAATGAAGTGCTAAGAGTGATATTATGTCTTTCTAAATATTTAACACGCTCAGTATGACATTACAGTTTACATTTACTTTCAGTGCACAGGGTACCCTATTGTTTAGAAGATAAAAAAAAGAAAACAAATGCAAAACAAGAAAAAAAGAAAACAAATTACAAATACCTGCAGTATCTGCAAAGTGAGAAGGTAACTAATAGAGAGGGACATCACTGGTAATCTGTGGGTAACTAGGTGGGCCAATTTGGCCTTGTAGTACTATCCAACACTGACAGTTAAGAACAAACCAACCTTGGCCCTGTTTGGGACACAAACTCCTGAGTTTCTGACTCATGAATGTGAGAAGGTAGACTTAACAGCTGCAACTACTTGTGGATTTGTCATATCACATATAGCTCTGCTGTATCTTGCATGATGATTTTTCACTGCTCGCAAGACTTTTTTTTTACACTGTACTATCCCGTATTGCAGTGCCCCTGTCAGCCTGTTTTATTATATGCACAGATATTAAAATAAAAGTCAGGCAGGTCTCTCCTGTGCATTGAACAGTCCCAGATAACTGAAACATATCAAAGAAGTGATGCTCTGCCTCTGAGACTAGAACCCACAGAGCTCCAGCTGAAGATGCATTGATCTACACAACAAAAGATAAAAAGGCATCTTCATTTTACAGGACTATGACTGGAGTTCAGTAGGGGCAGCAAGAAACAGCTGCCACCTCCAGTGAATGCTATAAAAATCTGTATGCCCCAAGCAACCTTCAAGTGCTCTTTGCTTTGCCGTAGGCTTCCCTGTACTTTTTTCTCTTTCATCTGCAGTTCCCTTTTTTTCCCCTTGGAATTTGCACAGACATAATATATGAACAGAGCTATACTCTAGCTGGTGAATATCTAGTCAGACTTCAGGGGAGGGGGTAGAATTTGTCCTTGAATTCTGTGTCCCTTAATTCATCCAATCTGCAAGTGTAAGGCATTCCTTGGCACATTAGCCATATACCATACACCTGCATAATACACATGTTCCTTAATGCAAAAATAATACTTCCTGCATTGTTAAAAAAAATTGAACTAAAACACTGCTTGCAGCATTCCAAAACAGAATGA